>NW_024081471.1:673934-862924 GCF_003009895.1 Hyaena hyaena | reverse complement strand
CAGTGGATTCTGCGTCTTTTTTCTCCCAATCTCTCAGGTTTTGTAAGGTTTCCAATGGCTTCAGATCTTTTCCGTGTGATGTATGGGCGCGAGTGCAAGTACGGAGCTCCTTACTTCTCCGCCATCTTGCCCTCTCCTTTAATGTTTATTTTTGAAGGAGAGAGACAGAGAGTGAGTTGGGGAGGCTGACAGAGAGAAGGAGACCCAAAATCTAAGCAGGCTCGAGGCTCTGAGCTGTCAACACAGAGCCTGACAAGGGGCTTGAACCCAAAAACCATGAGATCATGACCTGAGCTGAAGTCTGAAGCGTACCTGACTGAGCCACCCCAGAGCCCTGAGAATTTTCTTAATAAGCTCGATTAATTACTATATTTTGAAGCCTACACATTTCATTAACTATATTTGGATTGAGATAAAATCCACAGTGTCAATTATTCTTCCCTTCATAGCATGGTATATATCTCTCTTAAGTTATATGTATTATAACGTCTTTCAATAAAGTTTTATAATTTTATCTGAAAAGTTTCACTGTTGGTCTTATTAACAAGTGAAATAAAATAACAAGAAACATATAGTTCTGAATGCACACTTTTATTATGTTTTGATTAAATATTTGTTATTTTGAACTCATGGAAAGATTTGAATGTTTGTACGTCACATGCATATTTAAAGTAGGTAACTTAAATGAATTATTTTATTTGCAACAGAATTTATTTTTAGAAAGCATGAGCATAAATAACACTATCTATTGTTTTCTAGTACCTGGTTCTATGTACACCAGAAAAACAGAAATATTGATTTATTAACTCAATGATTTGTCTTCATTTCTTTATTTTGTAGTAATTTAATGAGAAAGTCCTATGTATTTAACATCATCATGTACATATATGTAATATATAACAATAACACCTACCTGTTGTAATATTGGAATTTTATTTCATTTTCTTGCTCTTAAAATATATACTTATTATATACATCATTTAATTAAAATATAACTCTGGGAATAAGCACATTTAAATGAATAAAAGTAAAGTAACTGGTGAAATATTTGACCTATATTTCACAAAGGACATTAATACACACACACACACACACACACACACATATATATATAGATACACACACAATATAGATACACATACGTGTATACATTTAGGTATGCAAATATGTATGGAGAAAATAAAGGACAAAGCAAAATTCTTGTAAGAAAAAGCGTTAAGAAAATGAAACTGTGTTGCCAATGGAGAAGGAAAGATCTAGCTATTTGGGCTACTTGGAAAAAAATGAGATGCATCTGAGATGAATAGGCATGTATTTTTGTTAGTATTGTTACAAAATCTTTATGAGTTCGATGAACAAATATCTAGGCATGTTGTAAATGATAGTCTTGGCTCTTGGGAAAACTAAGTAATTGCTGACGAAGCACATTTGTGACCTAGAAATGACACCGCTACAGGTGATTAAGAATTACATGTAAGACAAGCTCGTGCCTGTAATTTGAAACTTGCTTGAGCATCAGATAGATACCTTTTATGTGTGTAGAAAAGCTAGGAAAGTAATTGGTTCTACTTTTAGCAAAAGCAAGTTCAGCATTTTGAGATCTTTTTTCCTCTTCCCCTAACCAGTATACATTTTCTCCCTACTCAGCAGAGACATGAAAAGAAGACAGAGGTCTGACTCAGCATTTGTGTTCAGATTCATTAGTGTCATGAACTGAAAAGGAGGGAAATCCAAACCATTTCTCCTTTCTGCTTAAAAATTCAAATGTTATAAAATAAAAACATTTCCAAAGTATGTTAAGGTAAACAGGAATAAAAGGTAGTATTTATTAAGCTAAATCCTTCCTCGCATTAATGCAGTGGTTTATAACCAGATACCCCATGTCACTTAAGATTGGGGCAATATTTGGGGAAACTTTCAACCACTTGGGGAACATTTTAGAAAATGTTATTTGCAGGACATGCACTCAGAGATTATGTTTTAATTGGTCTCTGATGAAGACTGGCATTATATTACTAAGAGCTGCCAATGCATTTCCACTGCTCAGCGAAGGATGAGAAGTATTATTTTAGCATATCCCCTACTGTTCTGACTTATTTGGGAAGTCATTAATTTCCTTAGGCCACTAAGACATTAGAGACAGCTGTAGATTTCTAAACCCACATGCCTAATCTCTGATAATGAATAAGCAAAAGATTATTTGTCTTTGGATTTGAATTTGAGATTCGTATTCAAACGGAGGCATGCTAAGGAAGCCTATATAAAAGCAATTATAGGATCAATCTAACTTCCATTTCTGATTTAGCCCTACTGTCAGCAGTTTGAAACACACTTTGATGACAAAGAGAGTGAATAAGCCATAGATCAGGGACGAGCCCAATTTAGCACGCTTACTACCTGATGAGGGTCACTTTCTTTCCCATTTCGGGTAAAATGGAGCCTGTGGGGGAAGAATCACAATTTTACCTCCTAAGAAGAATAATTTCCCCTCTCTGTCTTCTCTATAATTCTTCAGTTGAAGACAGTTGGCCACAAAGAAAATGTCTAAAAGTCCCTTAAATTCTGGGAACTCTAGACGTAAAAATAGTATCCACAGCATTTGCAGAGAAATGATGAAAAGAATACAATGGAAGAAAACATACTTTTATGTTTAAAATATGAAAAGGGCTTAGAAAATGAAGATAAGAATGTCTTCCTCTGAACACGACACAAATGATTATAATAGCTGACACTGTTTTTTAATGTTTTTTATTTATTTCAGAGAGAGAAAGAGAGAGACAGCATGAGTAGGGGAGGGTCAGAGAAAGGGAGCCATAGAATCTGAAACAGGCTCCAGGCTCTGAGCTAGCTGTCAGCACAGAACCCAACACGGGGCTTGAACCCACGAACTGTGAGATCATGACCTGAGCCGAAGTCAGATGCTCAACCTACTGAGCCACCCAGGCACCCCAACAGCTGACACTTCTTGACTATTTCCACACTAGGTCCTGTGCTGGGCATGTATGATTTGTCTCTCCAGAAGTCATCCTTCATATACAAATAGGATTCTGAGAACATGCAAGTTTGAAGGAGCTATTCTCCCTTCTCTCAGGTCATGTTGTTTCACCAGGAATGACTAGTCACACTACTACAGTGCAGTGGCCATAGGGGAGGGTCTAGAACCCAAACTGAGGTGCTGAGAATTCTCTGGATTATCAGCAAGCAGTGAGGCATGTGTGAGCAGGCTATTGTTGTCTTTCAGGCCTTGCCAGTTCCTAGATATGCACTTGCTTACTTAGCAAATTTCTTTACAAGATACAGAATCTTCACTATTGGTCTCTGCTAATTTGAGCTGTTATTCTACTACTGGATACCTGAAGTTTCCCGATCACTCTGGTAACAAAAGTATGGCCTCAATTAATACTAGATTTAGGTGTATGATAAAAAGTATAAGAAAAAAAAATTCATGCTTTTTCGCTCACTAACTGTAGGACTTTCCGGCCAGACAATTAATTAAGTTTAAAACTGCATGTCGTCATGCCTAAAGTAGAGGCTCTATCAGCTCTTTCCTCATGGTATTATGAGAATTAGATGGAATTCCACACATAATGCTCAAAGGCTGGCACATAAAAAGATGTAAAGACTTTAGTAATTTTATCATTCACAGATCTTTTAGTTCAGTAGTATATTCCTGATTTCACACATGAAAAAACAAGCTTGAGAGGTTCAAGTGACTTGTCCAATGTTAAAATGTGTAAGTGGTTAGAATTGAAAGTGTGCGTGGCTCCTACAAGCTCCAAATCTGTATATTGTTTGTTTTACTTTGAACGAAAGCATGAATGTAGACACAGTCATAAACACATATAAAGTAATAAATCATATGTACAGTTGTTCATACAAATAAGCACACATTAACCATTTGTAAATGGTGAGTAAGCACCTTTAGGTAGCCTCTGCCCATATAAAGTAACAGAAAATTTCCAGTACTCCAAATCAATCCTGCCACAAATTCTCTCTTGGGACAACCACCGTGCTATATATATAATCTTTGTTCGAAAAGGAATAAACATATACCAAATTTTATTTATTCCTTATTATTTATTTATTTATTTTTGTTCATTAATTTATTTTGAGAGAGAGAGAGAGAATAAGCTTGTGTGTGAATGGGGAAGAGGAAAAGAAAGAGAGAGAGAGAGAATCTCAAGTAGGTTCTTCAGTGTCAGTGCAGAGCCTGACACAGGGCTCCATCTCCTGAACCATGAGATCATGACATGAGCCAACCATGATGCTTAACCAACTGAGCCATAATATTTTAAATGTTTAAATTTTTTAAATTTATATTTTATATATATTTTATTTAACTCCTATGTGTGTAAGAACTTACCAAACAAAAATGCAAACAAAGGTGCTGATTTATTCTATGTATGCACTGGTGTTGTTTAATGACAAGCATCCCCAAAGTGCAGAATTCTAATAGTTATGTAAATAGAGTGTGGATTGAGTGTGTGATTTCCCTTCAGGCATATATGCAAACATGATTCATATTCTACAAGATGCTAGCTCCAGCCTTCCTGAACAGATAATGAAGTATAGAAGACAGAAAATTATAATTTCAGTTATATTAGCAGTTAGGGAATGAGGAGAGGACTCAAATTACAGAGCTATGAGAAGAAATAAAGCACTCAAATTCATTGTACTAACTTTAGACTAGACTGGTATTTCTCAGTAAATTCTGGTTCTACAATTTTGACATGATGTATTTATACATGGTAGGCAGAATGGTCCTTCCAAACACGTAGGGCATACTTTGCAGATGTAATTAGGTTTATGATCCTTAAAAGATAGGGAGTATTTCCCTCGATTATCCAGTTGGCCTCAGCCTAATCTCATGATCCCTAAAAGCAGAGAACTTTTTCCTGTGGGAGGTGAAAGTGATGAGGCAGGTGAAGAGTGACTTGCTGTTGCTGACTAGGAAGATTAAGGAGTCCACGTACCAGGGAACTCAGAGGACTGAGAATAATTCCCCGTGGGGAACAGGTCCAAAGGAACAGGACTTCAGTCCTACCTTTACTTGGAACTCAATTCTACTAATACCTTGAATTTTCTTGAAAGTAGTTTCTTCTTCAGAACTACTAGATAAACTCTAGGCCAGACAATTCCCTGATTTCAATTTTGAGAAACTCTGAGCAGAGAAACTAGATGAGTTCCCCTGGATTTACCTGGAATTTCTGACCATCAGAATTGTGAAATAATTAACTTGTGTTGTTTTAAGCCACTAAATGTGTGACAGTTGGTTACATCAGCAATAGAAAATGAATATAATATCTATCCAAAGCCAAGTTTTATCATTACCTAAGTAGTTGTTCAAGGTTCTAGATCTGTCTTTAAATATTTCTCTCTTTCTGACTTTAACGTCTTACTCTCCTGTAGTTCTTCTATTCCTTAAGTCCATGAAAGAATTATGCTCCCTGATTTCCATAGGTCTTAGGTGTCCAACAGAGGAGGGGATCTATTTACTGCACCAAATAAGGAGTAGAAATGGAAAGTTATACGGAGTGACTTACTGAGCTTATTTCTCTGCCACCTCAAACTACATCATCCAGATCAGTTTACAGTGGTAGAGTACCCAGCTTTTGCCCTTAAAGTGAGGCATTTTTATGGCTTTTTGGGACCCAGTAGGACATCTTTATACTATTCTTTAATATTTCCAGTATCTTGCTGAAATATGTCAGCTTCTTGCTCCTTCCTCCCCACAATGAACTGCATAGAATCTAATCCTTCAATGATATAATATATACTTTGACATGCTACACAGCTCTCTTATCTATTAGCTAATCCCCTTATCCCATTTCCCCACATTCCCATTAAAAACAAAAACAAAAACTCTAGCCAGAAAAATCTTCAGTGCTTGCAGAATCTCCAAATGTGGAAAGAGAATAGATAGACAGATAGATATACAAATACATACACACACACACACACACACACACACACACACACACACAGTGTTTATATATGTAGTATTTATGTATATTAACATACACCATATATATATGTATAATATACATAGTATGCATTTATATCATGTAGCGTAACCTAGTATATTATTATGCATTCATATTATGAATTAATATTATATTATAATTTATAACAAATGATATAATACTATTCAATAATGCATTGACATTTATAATAATAAATAAAACAGTGGCACAGCTTAAAATAGATGGCATCTTAATTGTGATGAAATACAATGTAAGTATGAATGTATATTTAATAGATAGTGAATACATGCATGAGAATATATGTGTATATATACACATATACATACATATGCGTGTGTCCTTGTAAGAGAGAAGAAGGGATATACACACATTGAAAACAAATAACAAAAAGCATCTGCTCCCTGACTTTACTGCAAGTAATGCACCACCAATGGACTGAAATGATTAAAATACAATTTCCTATGCTGTGATGGTAGTTGGTTTTGCTTCAGAAAGTGTTCATTGGACTTCCTCTCTTCTGAACAAGTGTTATTCATATACGGAACATTGGAAAATATTCTGAAATTAAAGCAAAATACTGTACAATATTTCATCCATGGAGAGATGACTGTTTAATATTCAAGACCAAATATAATTTCTGGGGGTGGGAGGGAATGCAGATAATACACAGAATATAAAAAAGGACATTGACTCTTTAAGGAAGAGGTGGAGAAAGCCAATCAGGAGAAGAGTTCATTGAAGATTTGAAGGAGAAGAAAGTTATGTAGTACCAGAGAATCAAAAGAAATAGGAGTTTCTACTGAGGAATGTCAATTATAGGCTCTATTTAACCTGACTTACCCTTAAGGATATCTTTAACGAGAAATCCAATATCAATAATCAATTTACTTAAGTTCGTCACAAGTGTGTGATCAAATCTTGGAAGTTATTCATGCAAGGAAAAAAGGTACAAAATATTTAAATAGCTATGCTTATGGCATTGACTTCTAAGCACTGTAGCTTCTGGAACTAAAATTGACAGGTTCACCAAAGAACATCAGCTCCAAGTTTCTAAAATATGTCATTTACTACGGAGGAATAAAGTAACCCTAAAACACTTTAGTCAAAAATCTTTAACATAATAAAATTGTTTAAATATGTCATTTATCCATTAGGCTGTCAGACAACACGCCCACACACAATGAGATGTCTGCATTATGACAGCTGGAATCATGTGCGGAGAGCTCTGTGCTGCAAAGGCTAAAATAAATGCCCTAAATATATTGTGCAGTAAACACCTCCAGGAGAAATAATCTAGGATTAATTTAAATGAATTCCACATCCAAAACTGTGAAAAATATATACACTCTTAAGCAATTTATTTGTTAGTGAAAAAGAGTAAGTCAGAATTAGATAATAATAGAGTAGATATTAGTAGAATTGAATAAATCCATAGCATCTCTTTCAAATGAAAAGAGATGACTTTGTTTTGATTAATTTCCTGACAGAAGGATTATTTGACATAGAAACAAACATACATGTTTTCTGATATATGGAAACAAATTTTACTGATAAAATAAATACCTTTGTCTAGGAGCAATATGTAATTCATGTCTGGCACAATTTTACAAAACAACCATGCTGAGAAACATGGACCATTATTAGAGAACTAATTACCATTGCCTTCTCATCCACAAGGGATATGTTCTAAGAGCCCCAGTGGATGCCTAAACATCCACTGCATAGTAGTGAATCCTGCATATGCTATGCTTTTCCTATACATCCAAGCCTATGATAAAGTTTAATTCATAAAGTAGTGACAGTAAGAGAATGACAAAAATGACTAATAGTAACATGAAATAGTAATAACATATTATAATAAATTTATGTGAATTTGATCTCTCTCTCAAAATATATTATTCACTTTTCTTCTTTTTGTCATGACTCAAGGTGATAAAACACCTATATGATGGGATTAAGGGAGGTGAATGACATAAGCATTGTGATGTCATGTTGGGCTATGACTGGCCTTCTGAGGATGCATCAGAAACAGGATCATTTGCTTCTGGGCTACAGGTGACTCTGGGAAACCAAGGAAGGGGAAACTATGGATAAGGGAGTGAGAGCTACTGTATATAAAAATATTTGACCATTTCAAATTGGGCTCAAAGTAGCAGTAATAACCAAGCTGTGAGCACCACCTTAAAGCTACCACTTATTTAAGTTTGTAGTGACAGATGTCAAGGATTAGGTAATTCCCATAGCAAGTTATACATCCTGCCACAAATTTGCAAGTGTAATGGTATGACTGTAATGTAACAGATTAAAGAACAAAAAGTCAAAGTGTTCAAATGATCTTCTTCAAGTCTCATAATTTGAAAAAAAAATATTTATGGAGTTTTGAGAGAGATAAATCTCATTTCGTACTCAATTCTCTTTCCATTTAAATACATATTTTTTATGTTGAATGCATTGTGTAAAATATTATAGATTTGGAACTAAAAATTTATTTTAGGCCTAGCTACAAAATAATTTGGTGATACTCTTTAAATATTTTGCTGAATTTCTCCAGTCTTTAAATATGAAGCTTTTTTACCTATAAAAGTAAAGAAGTTTGTATAAATTACATCTACTTGAATATATTTTACCCTTTTATCTAAGCTCTAAATTTGACAAAACTTCCATTTATTTTGTCAATGAGTGTTTGAAATATCCCCCCCTTTTTTTTTTTTTTTTACTGTTTTAGGTACTAAAGATTTGTGATTAAAAAGACAATCAAAAGCCCAGGTTTTGTGAGTCATTTGATTATAAATGGCATGAAATAAATAAATACATTACATAATAACATCCATAATATATAAGGGTGTATATATACACATGTATATGATTTATATATTTTGTATGTCTTTATTACATATGTGAGATTAAGTAAAGTTAGGCTGTGAAGTAGACTGTGGCAGATGGGGAGAAGTTAAAGGTAGATTAAGATGGTGTCCCTGAGGTGATATTTGAACAGACTGTCATGAAGTGCATTGATGCTCTGCAAAAGAACTAGGGAATATCTCAAACACAAGAGAACAAAGAAGGGACAAAGGGACAAGCCCTAAGGCAAAAATGAGCTCCTTGTGTTTTAGGATCAGCATGAAAATCCAGGTGACCAGATTGGAATAAATATCTGGAAAAGTATCCACTTCTCATCTATTCTACTGAAATCACTCAGGTCTGTACTAATATTTTATTTCACTTTGATATTGAAATAACCTCCCTGAATTCTTCCTGCTTCCTCTAGTGTCAATTCTCTATGGATTAACAATACAGGCATGTTCAAGTCAAATCGTTTCTCCCATTTAAAAATTTCCAGTGGATTATGATCATATTCAGAATAAAATATAAACTGCCTAAATGGGCTACAAACGTCTACATGTCTACCTGTTGCAGGACTTGCTGATGAGCAAATAATAAAGTGTAAGGAAAGGAAGAGTCAGGGAAGGCTCCCAGATTCTGACCTTGCTAGGTAAATGATAAGGTCATTAACTGAGATGTAGAAGATCATGAAAACCAACTTAGAGGAGAGTATTAAGTATACAGTATCATATATTGGATCAGTGATGTAGGAATGTCTAAATGTATCCAAGTGTTAGGAGAAATAAAGATGAAGATATTAAATCAATATATCAAATATTTTATGAAATGAAAGAATTCCTTCTAAAGACTATTAATTAGTGCAGCAATAAGAGTATGTATATAATCTGTAATATAGCTTTAAAGAATGGAGTTTTTTGAAGATGAACACTATCTAAGAAGTAGCAATCCATTGTAAGGAATTTACCCATACCATCTCTAGCCACATGGAGAAGGAAAACACATACATTCAGGCACACACACACACACACACACACACACACACTCTCACACACACACACAGCTAAGACTTCAAGAAAAGGGAATTGTTGCTCTTAAGACATAACTAGCTTGCAGTTAAAGCACAGGTTAAAGGGGGATTTATAAAACAGATGGAGATTGTTATAAGAATTGTACTCATGACAGACTCTAAGTTCCAGAAATGAGAGAGATTGTTTGGGAAAAGAAAAGAGTGTTAGATTGGGTCAAACTAGGATATATAAGAGCTCTGCAGAGAAGAAAGTCTTGTGTATCTGGTCAAAACCGTGATAAACGAGCATAAATGTCCTCATAGGCTGAGTGCCCCAAGACAGAGTGGAAGGTAGACTCCTTCAGGGGTTGATGTGGGAGGGAGGGGGCATGGAGAGGCTGGTTCAGCAGGCGTGCTAAGAGAGGCACATGAAGCTGTAAATGCATGTCTCAACATTGTTTCTTCTAGTTGTCCCTATTTGTTTTCCATGATAGAAAATGCAAATATCTTCAATTATCTTTCAAGAAGCAACAGTAAATGGGCTTTTAAGACAAATGAACTAGAGAATGTTAAAGATGGGAATTAACAGTGAATCCAACATTGTATTAGATTTATAAATAGAATAAATACATTTTTCAGTGTCAACTGAACGCTACATTTTGGTGCTTCTCTCTTTTATGTATTTTCCGTTACTATAGAAACTCCCTCTGTGGAGCCATATATCTATTTTAATCTCGTCAAGACTTTCCTGAGGTAAAAAAAAATCATTAACATTAAAAAAAGAAGAAAGATTCAATAGAAAAATCTTACAGAACTACAAAGATCTAACTAAGCAAGTATTCTATCTATAGTCATGTTTACATATCATCCTATGTATCTGGTACTGAAAGCAAATGAGCACTTCACATTTCTGTGTGTGAAATGAGAATAGTGATGTTCTTTCCTTTCTCTAAATCACTTGCAATGGGGAATTTTCAAAAGTTAGTTTAAGCTGTAACTGATTTCACTTCGTGTGACAACATACTGTATAAAGTAGGAATTTATCTTGGAGTGGGATAACCGAGTACATTAGAATTCTGCATAGTGCAGCAGTGAGGTGGAACTCGCTAGAACCAGAACTCTGACTTACCCACCCTGGGAACTTGCCCTCTGTTTAATCTCTTTTTGACTCAATCCTAATCAGCAAAATGTAGATAGCAGGTATAATGCCTACACCTCAGGCTTAACATGAGCATTAATAAACACAAAGCACTTAAAACTTTAGAATAAATCATAAAATCTCAATAAATATTGGTTATTACTGTAGATAATATGATCCTTACAAAGAGTTTAATAAAATATACCACTTTAGTGATCCAGATATAAATAGATAATCATAGATTTTTATCATATGTGGTAAAAACATAAATATATTTGGATTTCATTTTTGTCAGTTATTTACAATTTCAATGGGATAAAAATCCCATGTTAAAAATATAGAATAGTGCACTGAAGGCTGGAGAGAGCCAAAAAAATATATGACCTTGAGTCAGCGTTCTGAATGAAGAGATTAGGGGTGTGTGGCAGGCCACTGATTTTTTAATTGTGAAGTGACACTAAGTGGAATATTCTTGTTAATATCCAGGAAGACACATTAGCACTATGAAGAAAGAATCTAAGGATCTGATGAGCTTTCAGTGGCTAAATGAAATTCTGAAGGAACAACTTCAAAAATAATGCTTTCTTAAAGAGAGAAAGGAGCATAAAGAACATAAGTCAGAGAGAGAGCAGCAACCGAGAGCTTATGCATAATAATCACAGTATGATTGTGAATGTCACCTAGAGATGTGGATGTGGGGCAAGATTTTGTGTTAACATTTATCAGAATTTTGCAACATAGGCCACAAATTGAATATTAAACCCATAACTGTTCTCGACAAGCTTTCATGGCCCTTGAACATTTTACAGTCTAGGTTTGGGGTAAAACGATAAGAACAGGAAGCTTCATGTGACAACAAAAAATTCTAGCAACCATGTAATTCACCGGCTGCTGTGTTGTAAGTTAGACATGTTCCTGTAGGAAATGTTTTCACTGCAAGGTTGGATCTTTGATATCTTCACCTGCATCTTATAAAACCATTTCATAAATACCAAAATGCACGCAATAGTAAAACAGAAATGCTGTTTGCAATATTTTAGAAATACAAAATGAAAGGGATTTAAGAGAAGGTTTGTAGGATGTTTTAATTTTCCTGTTTGAGGATGAGGATGAATAGGGTGAGATCGGCCTTCCTCCTTTTTAGAAACAAGGTCTCTTAGCTCATTCTCTGCTGTTGTCTTCTCTCTTCCCAGCACAGAAAACAATGATGACACATCATATGAATGTTGGCTCCATGAAGTTTCTTGAAAGAAAGGAGGAAATTGTGAAAGCATAAAAACAGTAAACAAACAAAGAGAAAATGAAAAGGAAGGGGGGAGAAGGAGGAAGAAAATGAACAGTTTTCTCCTTTACAACCGAGCACATGCTGTTTTTCTGATTTCCAATAGAGTTTGAGCACTAGGTCAAGGGTCACAGCTTTTGAATCCAACCAGAGACCTAAGCAACATTTGTCATGCAATCCTGCAGAGGTTATTTAAAAATGTGTATAATATAAACACATAAATACTAATAGTTGCAGCAGAGCAGTGTTTTGTGGGTTAAATAAGATAATGCCAGCAACGAGTGAGCATACCATTAAATTGTTTGAGGAAGTGTGTAATAGAAAGTATAATAATAAAATCATATAGCAACTGAGGCAAAATTCCAAGGATTATCTAAAAAGCTATGGAGTGAGGAAAAAATGATTCTTCCAGAGAACCCAGCCCCAGAGGACCAATTGGAAACAAGCAGAGATCTTTGGGCTAGGTTTTGGGACAGTGAAAGCAAGTACATAAACAGGCTGAGTTTCATAAGTCTCATCATCCTATAAAAGGCTGCTTACTAAACCATTAAGGAAAGGCAGCATAATCACAGAGTAATAAAGTCTGAGTGAAATTTTCATGTCGGGATCTGAAACAACGAAATCGATGGTGTCTTCAAAATACCGTGTCAAGATGTGTATAGAGACAATTGTCACAAGACTCTTTACATTAAACAAAGACCATAATGCTAAAACCAGGTTCTGTGTAATTGGTATTATAAGAAGCTAGAATATTGTCATTGTGTAACATTCTAGTAAATAAACTTGTCAAATCTAATGTCCCATAAATGGGTTAGGGCAGAGAGATTTTAATATTTTTCATGTCAAGAATTAAAACTCTTTTATGCTTTTACATTTCAAATTAATAGTCTTTAAAATCAAGGGTGATACTTTTTCCCTATATTTTATAATGTCCTAGGTAAAACTATAAGCTGATTATTTTTTCATTACTTTCATTGCTACCTCATAACTTCTCTGTTTAATGATAGAGTTTGCTTTTACAGTTGTGATAGAGAGAAGTAAAAGAAAAAGTCAATCCAGCGTCTGTTTCATCTCTGATTTCTCATTAACATGAATATAACTGAGAGTTTTGCCGCCACAGAGATCTATATAGGCACCGGGGGACAGGATGAGACCGGCATACACCACTAACTAACGATCTGTCCCATCATGTTATTACAGCACATTTTCTGTTCTGGGCTTACATCTGACCAGTGATCTCCACCAGGCAGTTCAGTGGGAAGCCCATTGAA
Source organism: Hyaena hyaena (assembly GCF_003009895.1). Taxonomy (NCBI): domain Eukaryota; kingdom Metazoa; phylum Chordata; class Mammalia; order Carnivora; family Hyaenidae; genus Hyaena; species Hyaena hyaena. Next base: position 849,399 of record NW_024081471.1, on the reverse strand, counting down.
ATCCATTGTGTGCACACAGCAATCCTGGGAAGTTTTCATACGCAGACACATTTTTGTGTTGGTAGCCTTTGAGTTGGTGACTTTGCCTTGGCATTTGACAGGTAAGGGGGTGATAATGTGATCAATGCCACAGCCATGTGAACAAATCAACTTCATACAATTTGTAAAGTTATTTATTTTTGTAAAGATATTTTTATTATAAATTTCAGATTCTTTCAGGTTTCTAGTTTGCTATGATTATTGAAATCAATGCCAGTGGGTTTATAAAATGCTATTTGTATAGTGTTTACATCTCTTAAAATGCCAGTATCCATTCAGCACCCTTTACTTAGGTCCAGGCAGACATAATGAAGAAAGGATTTGTGGAATATTATAATTTGTTGTGGTTTATCACAAAGTAAATAGGATTGTGTTTGGGCAAGGTGTAGGCAGGGGGCAACATTCTAAGGTTTACAGACTTATAGAGTACATGAACAAGAAAAAAAATCGTGTTCTTTCAGAAATTAATGCTGCATTTTCCAAGTTCCCAAAATGAAATATCATATGTCCCTTCCAAGCCCCAATATTGAAGTTTGAATGAGAAATTACTGTGAGATGAAGTAGAAGATGGCTATTTTATGGGCACAAATGACAAGTTTGTGAATTATGGGACATTCAACCTGCATTGCTATAGTGACTTATATATCCCCCCTCCCCATTATTTACTTCTGTAAAAATCTAAGTATACATATTTCTTCTTGCTAAGTTCTAGGGTTTAAATATTGGGAGAAGCAAGATATTGTCACAAGAAGAAAGGATGGTAAATGATCACATAGAGTCTGGTGTTTGATAGCCCAGGAGTAAAGTGCTGGTTGAGTCAGCACCCATAAATATCCCAAGTCTCATTCCCAGAAGAAAAAGACTTTGCCAAAATTCAAGGACCTGGCTAGCTGTGCCTATGATTATTGCTTTCTTTCTCAGCCTCAGCAGCTCATTATCCGAATACATAGTGTTAATGATGCCTCCTGTCCTCCCATTTTTCTCACCATTGGGATACATGCTTCCTCACACAATACCTCAGTGTCCCTTTATTATCAAGTAAGAGGGAGTTGTATTCTGAAAACCTTACAGAATGGTGATGGGTAATCATACCTCCATCTGCACCTGTAATTGATGCAACAGGATTATTCTGGAGATATTCAGAACAGAGACAGTGATTGACGACACCCCCATCAAGGTTAAACATTGATTTATACTCCATCTGGCCTGAAAGAATTCAAAGAAACTTCAAAAGTTCATATACAAATGAAACAAAAAATATGTGCAGAAAGTGGGGAGATAAGAATTGGAGCAGAAATAAATAAGAGAGGCAAGAAATAGAAACATGCACAAAATGAATGAATATGTGAATAATGAAAAATATTCAAGAAGTAAGTCTAGAGATTACAAATTAGTCCTGGCTGTGTGTGTGTGTGTGTGTGTGTGTGTGTGTGTAGAAAACCAAATTATTACAAAAATCTGTAAACTTACAGTTACACATGTTTATTTTTAATAAAGTCATCTATACCTTTGTACACTTTTATACCACTTTGTCTTTTGAATAATGAAGGTTTAGACACAACAAAACCATTGTTTAAAACATATTCCTAAAAATAAATTAATTTTTAACACATTAAGAAACAACACCAAAGGTGTGTTTTGTCATGATGCAAAAATACAACTAATGTGGGGACTCAAAAATCTAACATGTGCGGAAAGGGCGTGAGTTTTCTACTTGTGTCATTTACAGCTCTTTTCTTGCATTTACTTTGTGAAGTATCTTGACTCCACATTTCCTTTTTCACAGTAAGATGCTTATCTCATTGAGAGTGCTTAGTCTGAAATCAGTGTTATTTTCACAATTATATGAAATAAGCCATTTGCACATATTTCATCAAAACTAGCATTCAGCATGAGGTAAGCATTTATTTCTTTAAAGGAGACTACATTTGTGGTAAAATATCTAAAAATTACAGTAGAGATAAAGCTGACCATCCTGGAATATAAATCTACATTAACTTGTTTTCATTAAAAAAAAAGAAACAAAGACTACACACTATATATATATAGTGTGTATATATATGATATATAATATATAAGTATATATTATATACTATATTGTTATTTACAAAACTTAATTTGAAAATATATCTAAACATCCATTCAAATAAATTATGGTATAGATTTCTGGTAGAATTTTATGAGTTAATGGTGAGATATGGTTAGTGATTATGCCTAAGTCCTCACATGAACTGAAATCTGGGGTTCACTACTTATTAAATATGTTAACTTGACACATTGTCTATCCCCATAACCTCAGTCTCTTTGTCCTGAAATGAGAGAGAAGAGTGAGTGCTCACTGTCACAGGTGGTGGCAGAGATAGTAATAAGAGCAGCAGTAGTGATGTTATAACACAGGTTGTCACAGACAACTTAATGGCAGAAGAAAATGTTCAACACATAACATAAAGTGAAAAAAGCAGATGATGGAACAGATAGCGAGCTTGTCAAATTTCAATAAGATTTACTTCCTTAAGCTGGAATTCACTTTGAATATACTTCTTTAAAGCATCAGAAATATGTGTACATAATTTAAAGCATAATAACATGATCATCACGTCAGATATCAGAAAGCAAGCACAACTGAAGAGTTTGTGTGTATATTTTCCTTTTTTTCCTTTGCTGTGAAAATGTCAAGTGACATGTTGACATGATACTTTTTGCAGCCATCAGTCAATGGTGGGATTTGTTCACATGTCAAAGCAATTCAGTGCAACAAAGCACTACACGCCCCCCCCCCCCAAGCAATTTACTAGGGACCAATCGCCATGCTCTTTGCTCACATACAGGTGACTTTGGTAGATGTGTGTTGAGAGCATTTATTACTTCCAGCAAGATGCAGGCAGTAAACCACAGAGTCATACAAAAGCATAACCCTATTACATCACGTGAGGCAAGTTCAACGGACACATCACCCTGTATTCTCCAATATAAGTAGTAAATAACAAGGAAATCAAATTTCTAGAAAAAATTGTTTTTTCTAGTCATTTCTAGAAAAAAATGAGATATTGTATTAAACACTTCATGATATCGACTGCCCTTGTTAAAATATGTATAATCATTCTTACTGTAATTTGGATAATAGCCACAGTTGCTCTTTAAAAAAAAAAAAAACCTTCCTATGCATTATAAAAAAATAAGTACTTGGTGAATCTCAGGAGATATTCAGGGAGATTTGGCTGTGGCTCCACTGGGAACCTCATAGCCTATACATGTAAACACAGAAAAGGAAGTACACTCAGGAATGAGGCATGTTTGTGAGAGATGCAAGATTGAATATTTACATCATTCAGAGTTTATCCAAATGAAGTCAAGTGATTCTCTATTTGAACTTAGGTGGGGATGTCCTGTGGAAATATCTAAACATTTTTGCAACTGGGTGAGCCTGATGACTTCACATTTAATTACATTTCAACACAATTTTAATCTGTGGAGAATTCACATTATTTTGAATTTTATGCCTAGAGATGTGACTGATATTTTGTAATCACAAATTTACTAATGCAAATTGGCAGAAGTCAGTGTCTCAACTGTCACTGCATATAAACTTGACCAAAAGGGAAAACAGTGAAGTATTTATAATGATTGCATCTGGATGATAGGATTAAACATGGTTTCTATAATTTTTATATAGCTTGTACTTATTTTGAGGGGAGTGATATTTTCAAATTAACTCTGTCAATTAAAACATTTTGTTAAATGTTGGCTAAATAGAGATATAAAAGTAAATAGAATTTGAGAGTAGTCTAGCTAGGATAACCAGTGTGTTATAGTCTGTGAAATACATACACACAGAGAGAAGCCAACATGTAATGAGAAATGTCAAGGTGCAGTGATGATTTTGGAACTATTAATCAGTATACAGTTACAATATTGAGAACTTCACTGTTAACATTATAATTTTAATGCTTCTCATCTGCTTCTGAGCTATTTTTCTCTACACCGAATTCCAGAACCACTGTTCAGTTTCCAAAGTAAACAGGTTATATTTATGAATAATATTTCTAGTGTGGATTACCATAGCAATTATATGTCTCATTCTGAAGATTTTTAGGACACTTAACTTCATTATTTTCTTTGCAGTAATGTCATCTTCCTTTATAGACATGTACAAATTGCTGTGTTTTATATCAAAGTGTAAATTTATATTTCTGCACACATAACCACATACCCACACAGATACACATTTCGTGCTGTAAAAATTCTTAGAATATTAAGGTTTATGTATTTTTTTCTTGCATAAAACCAATTAGTTATCACTGATGGCCAATACAGGTTACTCAAAATCTAAGGGGACCTATGAGTGGCAAAATGTGCTGTCAAATTCTCTTACTTTAGGATTAGTTACTGTCCCACTTGAGGACATGTATGCAATGGGTTGCAGCTGTTTGGCTGTATAAAAGGGTGAGATTTCCTTCTGCCTTTCCTTCTCTTAGCAGATTGCCCAGATGCGCTTCACATCCTGGCTTAACGCTTATTCAATAATGGAATTATTTTCATTCTCTTCTACCTTTGGAGAGTGTTCAGGGTTGGGGAGAGATTTTGTTTTAATTATTTTTCTCTAACAAACAAAAATCTTGAAGGGATTTAACTGCCATCCTTTACTGTTGTTTATTTTACAGGGAATTTATGTTCCTAAATTAAAAAAAAATAATGTTTATTTCTTTTTGAGAGAGAGACAGAATGAGAGTGGAGGGAAGGGGCAGAGAGAGGGGGAGACAGAATCCAAAGCAGGTTCCAGGCTCTGAGCTGTCAGCACAGAGCCTGAGTCCCATGGACCCAGAGACCATGACTTGAGCTTAAGTTGGATGCTTAACCAACTGAGCCACCCAGGTGCCCCCATGTTCCCAAATTTTAGAGGAAGTATGTTGTGGTGGAGGAAGTAGATAGACTTTCAATTCCACAACCCCAGAGCTATTTCTTTTGGGCTCAGCAATGCTCAAAAATACAGCTGGATACATCATGAAAGTCCCTCTTTTGTTTCTCTCCTTCCTTTCTTTCTGAGAGTTCCTCCCCAACCCCCACCCCCACCCTCGTGATCCCTCTCCTGTTCATGTTGAACTTTATTTTCTGTCTTTCCTCTTTAGCACTGTCTTGAAAAGTTCACTTAGCTGTCAGAATGACTATATCCCCAAGTTTCCTTTGCCCACATCCATGGACTGAAGTATGCAAACGCCCTCACCCTATCAGCTGCTGATCTTAAATTGATTGCCCCCAATTGCCTGTGAGTACTGTTCAGGTCTCCTGGGGTGTATAAACAGCCTGTTTCCCAGTCACACGTGTACATGTAGCCCATTTGTTTGGGTCTGCTGTCTTCTGCACAGATATTGATACCACACAGGTCTCAGTTGGTAGATTCAGTTGTCTGTCAGTGAGTGAGTTTGTCGAGTTATCTTAGTTCCTTTGTTCTGGGCTGACACCACCATCATCTGTGCAGTATCTTTAAATCACTAGTTTTGTTGGGGAAACTGTAATAATTTTCTATTAAAACATAAATTTCTTCATATTTTGTATCTCTCAACTATTCTTCTATTGTCTCTTGCAGTTTTTTGTTTTTTTTTGTTTTTTTTGTTTTTTTCAGTGAAAACTCAGTCCCTCTGAATTTTTCCCCATATAAAAGATGTGATTTCTGTTTCTGAAAGCCAGAAAACTTCCATTTTATTAAAAATAATCTTTAAAGAATGTTGGCCTATTTATTTAATCCTGTTCTAAAATTCAATAATGTCTCTATTTTATAAAAATCTCTCCACTGTAAATGTCTCATTTATTCACTCTATTTAAGGTTTTACTCCTTTTCTGCCTCATTATTTTTGCAAGGTACCCTCCATGTCCCTGATTATGATTTCAACATTATCGATTCAATTTTGTGTACTTCTAATGCGGTTTATACAACTACTCCTTTTTAATATTATTTAATTTATTTTCTATACTCTTTTAACTCATTCATCATATCTTTATGTGGTTTTATCATAATAAAGATTATTCTGAAATGTCTATGTGGTCTATGATATTTGTTAAAGGTAAGGTAAAATAATTTTTATACACGTTGGATAAATGTCAAATATTTTATTTAACTTGTTAATTACTGAAGGAACCAAGAAGATATTGAAATTAGTTCAAAGGCAATTTCAACACACAAACACAAATACACACACACACACCATTACTGACATTAAAATAAGTTTACAAATTAATACAAAATGTGTCAGTATTCACAGGGCAATAATCCATTATATACCACTAGCCATGATTTGCATTTCTAAGGACTAGAATCATTTTTATTACTATCAATTTTCTATACAGATTTCTAAAATAGCTTAAAGACAGCAAAAAGCAGAGATAATTCAGAAGAGTACAATAGACATGACTTTGAATAAACTTTTACACGTTTTTGAAGCATTTTACAATTTGGAAAAAATGATTAAGAACTATTTGCCTTAATATTTTTAGTTTCTCAAAATGATAGATCTTCTGAACATTTTTTCTTACATTTCTTCTTGGTGATTATCCCCTTCCCTTTTCTTGTCTTAAATACACATGGTATGTGCCAGGCAGATTGGGATAGAAAACTATTAAATATCATCATCCTCCCATATTTCACATTAGTTATTTGAAATGTCTATGTTATTTTACCTGCATTTTATATTAATTTTATTTTACTAGCTGTCAGAGACAGAGGAGGGAAAACACCCTTCTGCATCTCCAGTTTTTAAATCAGTGGTTAACTTTACAGTATAAGACAGCAGCCAATACAGGAATTTACCTTTTACTTAATATATTTTTAATGTTTATTTATTTCTGAGGGAGAGAGAGAAGGACAGAGTGTGACCAGCGGAGGGGCAGACAGAGAGGGAGACACAGAATCTGAAGCAGGCTCCAGACTCTGAGTTGTAAGCACAGAACCTGACGCGGGGCCCGACCTCACAAACCACAAGATCATGACCTGAGCCAAAGTTGGATGCTTAACCTACTGAGCCACCTAGGTGCCCCATTTTACTTAATATTTTTACAAATCTCCTTTTATCAGCTCTTTAATTATTAGCCATTGGAAAAATAATCTATTGTCTATATGACCATGGCTCCTTTGTGCCAGCAAATTTCTATTTTTTCATAACAATAAGAAATAAAAGAATATACTGTTAGAGTTGAGGCACTGAAACCATGCCTGATGCAGTTAATGAAGGTAAAACTACAGAAATTGTAAAGGTTGTTTTTCAGAGAACTGCTTCTCCCTAATCAGCTATTGTTTCTTTTCAGGCTTTACTAACAAATACACTAGCTATTTATACTGAAACCTGGACTCAAGGTTAACTGATATGGTTCTAGCCTATGAACAAGCAATGTGGTACACTCCTCAGTCCAAAGGGTCAGAGACCACAGGATAGCCCTAGACTATCTACTGGCAGACCAAGAATTTACCAGCCTAAACCAGCTTGTGTCCAGCCACCAAGCCTGCACACTCCAGCCAAGAAATGTCTGACAGTTACCTTCATTATAATGTTAAAGTCTCTCCCTAGGAGGAGCATAAATTGTATTAACATAGCATAGCATGTTCTTATAAACATGTTTCCTAAATAGGTCTACATAACCTTATGCCCACATTTATAAGTGATGTCAAAGTTCCCCTTTCTAAATACTCATCCTAAACTCTAATTAAAAGGGACCTGCTCCTCTCAGCTTAGGAGTCATGGCTTTGGAAATCATTTCCCTGTGATCTCTTCATTTGCTTCAAATAAAGCTTACTTTGTGCCATCACTCCACTGATGTAGCCACTATAGGTAACTCACCAAGTAGTAAACTCATGTTAGTCCACTTGGGAGTTGAAAACTGTCTTTCCGGGATGCATTAAGAAGTATCTTTTCATTTAAAAATAACATCAGGCACCTGGGTGGCTCAGTCAGTTAACGTTGGACTCTTGACTTTGCCTCAGGTCATGAATCTCATTGTATGCTGGAGCTCCATACCAAGCTCTGCGCTAACAGCATGGAGCCTGCTTAGGATTCTCTCTACCCTCTCTTTCTGCCCCTCCCCTACTTGCTCATGCTCTCTCTCTCTCAAAATAAATAAAACTGTAAAAAAATAAATAAATAAATAAATAAATAAATAAATAAATAAAAATAACAATGAATGGGGCACCTTGATGACTCAAACGGTTGAATGCTGGACTCTTGATTTTGGCTCAGGTCATGATCCCTGTGTCATGGAATCCATTCCCATGTTGGGCTCCATGCTGACAATGAAGCCCGCTTGAGAGTCTCTCTCTCTCCCTTTGCCGCTCTCCCCCACTCCCTTTCACTCTCAATAAAATAAAAATACAACTATCTTCTTGTTGACATCACAGGTCTTCAGGATTGACAACTTTGATTAATCCCAATGAGGAAAAGTCACCCCGTATTTTTGGAGAGGAGGACATAATTCAATATTGAGGTAAAGCAGTACTTAACTCCTTAGCTACTGAATCAATGTTGGGTGGACAGCCTGTGGTTTTGAAGAGGACATAAAAATTAATTCAATGGGCCACCCTTGTGTTGTAAAATTCTATATAATTCTCTTCTTTTTCCCTACCCAGTCCAAATTACTTTAATTCAGTCCTTGACTAGAAATGTATTTACAGGTAAACACAGTCTACAGATAAAACAGATTTATTCAACTGCACTGCACATTTAATATCTGCAATACCAAAGTATTTATTCTCCATCTGAGGAAAAAACACTCATAGGAGTTGTTCAAAAAGCTTTGCATCATGAAGTTGTGAAACATTTGGATTACATGGATTAAAAAATATATATAAATTCAATAAGATGAAATCCCAAAAGCCATTCTCTCTACCCTAAGTAAATGTTTTCCAAGATTCATAAATAGCTTTTAAGCATAATGAGGTTAATATAACTCCCCTAACTATGGAGAAGCATCTGCTGAATATTTTCAGGAAAGAAGAAAAGAACTCAAGGTGATTTGAGTCAAAATAGTAGCGAATGAATGACAAAATACTGCCTGTTCACAATCAAATGGGAAAATCAATTTATACACACATGCATGCTCACAAACACACCAAAGAATGTTTGAAAAATTCCTATAAAATCTTTTATTATTGCAGAAGATGACCAGTGAATGCAAATTTTACATGTCTTCACAAATATAGTTTCATATTGTTCTTTTATATATAAAGAGTTGGAATTCATGATCTAAAATTATAAATATGATTATTAAAAGATTTGTACATTTCTATTACTTTTTACTTTGATTAGTCATTTGGACAAAATAAATTGGTGACTTTAGTAATACATCTTTGATATAGGCAAAATATTAATCATATACAAAGGCACAGATAAAGAGCAATAAAGCACGCACACACACATACATGAACACACACTCACAATCACACTTAATGTGGTTTGCCTCCAATTCTACTATACAGCAGCAACACGAATTGAAAAGGGTCCCCGTGATTATAGCAAATACTTCACAGAAGCAAGCTCCTCAGAACGGCACATGGCACTTTAATTCAAATTCACTGTAAGGTAGAACAAGTGCTTCACAGTAGATTATAATGGAAAATAAATAGGTACTGAAGGATGTTTAAGTATATGAAAATATTTTTGGATAAGAAGGTATAACTATACTTAAACAAATGAGGTACACTGAATATATTTTCCCCTTTGGGAGGGAAATACTAGAACAATTTTAGTTTTATCATTATACATTTAGATGCATTTCCTTCCTTTAAGTTCTGGGTTTTTTTTTTACTTTTATTCTTTCTGTCTTTTTATTTTTTATTTTCACCATGCACTTCTAGATGTTAGGAACATCACACCTACACTCAGGAGGTGTTTTTTTCTGTCAGCCAATAACCAAGATTTGTGTGAATCCAGTAATTTAAGACATGAAACCACAATAAGGTAAGATGGTTTTGTTTTAACAACATTTTTCTGTAATGAATAGTGCAAGTGAAGGCGCCAGGGTAGCTCAGTCGGTTGAGCCTCTGACTTCAGCTAGGTCATGATCTCTTGGTTTGTGAGTTCGATCCCCACATAGGGCTTGCTGCTGTCAGCCTGTCAGTGTGGAGCCTGATTTGGATCTCAGTCCTCCTCTCTCTTCCTTTCCCCACCTTTTGCTCTCCCAAATGTGCATAAATATTTCTTTAAAAACTGCAAATGAAGTTATAAGTGTATTATTTAGGGGTTCTATAATTGGATTTTTATACAGAAAATGAGGCTTCTTTCTGCCTTACCAACCTGTCAGAACTGCTATCAGCTTTACTTCAGAAAAACATTAAATGAATACTTTGGGTAATTATAAGTACAACACATAGGTAATGAGTTATAATAATAAATAGCCATAATGCATTCCATACTTCTCCAAACATTATGCTAAAAGTAACCTAAGAATCCAAAATAAAGATCAATATTTTTAATCCGGTTGAGAAAAATATAATCATCATCAGTTGGGAACCCACAGAAACAAATGGAAAAAGATAACCTTGGACTAAGTTTCTTTATGAAATCTTTAAGTTAGCTGTATTAAAAAAATCACCTGTTTTCCTGGTTAAAAGGTAGTTTCCTAGTCCCTACTCTAGATTTTGAGAGTCAAAATTTCTAGTAAGATTGTTAATAGTGGGAACCACTTAGTTAAATTCTGGGGGCTTCTTATTACTACTACTAATATTATTATTTATAATTGCTGGGGATTTATGACCATTCTAATCATTAGACATCCCAAATAAAGTTTTGCACTCCTCCACAGCCCCATTTCAGAAATGCATGTGAATCATTTTTTTCTTTAAATGGGTTAAAAAAAAAACAAATGATAAAGTCCAGTAATAGAGATAAGGTCAGTTTGCAGAAATTATGATGATTGCATTAAATGGTACTTAATGGCATCTTTCTAGCTCTTCCTCAGCCAGTTAGAAAACCACAATTAATAACTGCATAAATCTTTGACACCTTATTTTTGGAAATGCCATGGTCAACAGCAACTAAACTCAGAATATTTTTTGTTGATTCCTGAAGCTCAAGCAATAAGAGAGTTAAGTGACAACTGATCTGAAAACCAGTATTACATGACCAATGCAATTAATACAAAAATATGTGTCTTCTGTGTAAAATATCATCAGGAGACAAACCAGCTGAAGAAGTTACCAAATATTGACTATGATGGACATTTCAATACTGCCTACTTGATTAACAGAAATCTAACCACCGCTCTGTTTTCTCACAGACTTGAAAAAACTTCAGCTGCCTGACCAAGGATGCATGTTAACACTAGTATCATAAAAAAAAAAAAACAAAAAACCCACCACATCCCTGGAGATTATATAACCAGAACACCAGAAGAATGAATCCCCCAGGGATGCTTGGCCATGTGGAAGATATAGCAATTAAGTGAGTAATCTTTTAAAATCTAGTTTGCATTGTTTTATACATGTGATTTCAGCAAATCAAAAGAGTACCTCATTTTTTTCTCTTTTGTCCCTGGACAATACTATATTTAATTTACTGCAAAGTTTGCAAATTTGTTTCCTACCAGCCATGTGGAAGATTGTATATACGTGCAAATGTAATAGTAATGTCTTGATATTATTCCTTATGTTTAAATGTTTGCCTTGAATGTATTTCTAGAATATGCCAACTTGTTGTAGTCTTATAATGTGCTACTTGTCTTCCATAATGTATTCTGGAAATGTTGGTTAAACTAGGTACCAATGTTTTTGGAACTCTATGATTCAGTCTGTTCTGAACATTGCTTGATAAAAGAAAAAATACTTGGAGACTTCTTGGTTAGTGAAAAGTATGGATAGGGCACCTGGGTGGCTCAGTTCGTTGAGACTCTGACTCTTGATTTCGGCTGAGGGGTGATCCCAGAGTCCTGGAATCTAGCCCCACATCAGGCTCTGTGTTGAGACTCTCTCTACTCCTCTCCCCCGCTTGCACAGTCTATCTCTATAAAATAAAAATAAGGGGCACCTGGTGGCTCAGTCAGTTAAGCATCTGACTTCTGCTCAGGTCATGATCTCAGGGTTCATGGGTTCGAGCCCCACATTGGGCTCTGTGCTGACAGCTAGCTCAGAGCCTGGCGCCTGCTTCAGATTCTGTGTCTCCCTCTCTCTCTGACCCTCCCTTGCTCACACTGTCTCTCTCTCTCAGAAATGAATAAAACATTTAAAAAATTTAATAAAAATAAAAAAGAGGATATAGACATTAATTTAATGTGAAATATTTTAAAAGGTAATCATTGATTATGAAAAAAATACTGAAGTATTCAAAGATAAAATATCACAAATATAAGATTTAGATAGTTTATGGTAATAAGCTATTTACTTATATTTTTTTTAAGTTCATTTGTTTATTTTGAAAGAGAGAGAGAGAGAATGTGCATGAGTATGTGCTAGGGAGGGTCAAAGGAAGGGGGAGGGAGGATCCCAAGCAAGCTCTATATTGTCATCATGGAACCAGACACAAGGCTCGATCTCATGAACCGTGATATCATGACTTGAGCAGAAAACAAGAGTTGGCTGCTTAACCAACTGAGCCACTTGGGTGCTGCTGATAAAGTATTTACTTATCTGATTTAGAAGTAATGATTTTATTATACAAAACTTGAAAACATAAAAAAAGGGTTTCTGAAGCAATAAAGTATTGTATAAAAATCATAAATACCTATTATTAATGTTTTTATATATTTCTAAAATGAAAGTCACACAGTACATCCAGATCTTAACATATTTTCCCTTGGGAACATACTACAGATGTTTACATATGCTCCCAGATTGTGAATTTCAATTATTATATAATATTTCATCCTTTATCTGTATCATAATTTATTTAAATTATTTAACTTGAGTCTCTACATCTGTTTCTGATATTTTCCTCCTATCATCCATAATGAGGTGAGAATCACCATTATAAAATGGTTTTTATGCTCCTTAGAGTATATCCTTTGAATACTTTTTTGCAAGCAGATTTATTGCAACAAAGCGTTATATGACAATTATTTTCAAATTCGTCTCCAGAGAAGAGAACATATTAAGAAATCAGAAATAGCAAAAATGCTTCCAAACCCTTAATTACACTGAAGAAAAAAGACAAATTTAGACTTAGTATATTCTCTATACACTAATACTAAATAGGTATTATTTGTTATTTCAATGTATTTAATAGTATTTATTGAATTCTATCTTATTTGGAGTTTCTCAGAAAGTGGAGTCTGAGGCAAACATCTTTGTTTCTGTCACCTCACGAATCATGATCTCAGAGACCATGAGGGAGATAATCCACAGGATTAAAGGAAAAGAGGAGGGTGGCCAAATATAAGAGCGTTTTATCCAAGTGTTTTTGGGATGCCACTGTCAGTGAACGATTATCCCAACCAGAGGCACGTACCATGGTAGCCAGGTAAGGTACATCTCAGGAACGCTGATCACAGGAAAGAAAGAGAAAAGGATTTATCCACTGGCTCTGCCCTTCCATTGGTAAAAGCCATATTGTCTTTCCATTAATGACTCCATCCGCCCAGGTAACTTATGAGTGGCTATCTAAGGGTTCCTGTAGCAGCATACAGAGTGAGATCCAGGAAATTAGGTGAGAATCATGCTGAACTGGCTTAAGATCAGGTGTAGTCAGGTTGCATCTGTGTCCAGAAAGAACTAGTTAGGTCATAGCAAGCTAATTAGGGTAGCTGGAACAAGACGAGTGAGTCAAAGTTTATATGAAATGTTGAATTTGAGGAGTGCCTGTGTAGCTCAGTTGGTTAGACATCTAAGTCTTGGTTTTGGCTCAGGTCATGATCCCATGGTTTGTGGGTTTGTGGGTTCAAGCCCCACATGGGTCTCCTGGCTGGTAGTGCGAAGCCTGCTTAGGACTCTCTCTCTGCCTTTCTATGACTCATGTTCTTTCTCTCTCTAAATAAATGAATACATTTAAAAAAAATGCAGTATTTGAGGTGTCGGATGCAGTTTAGTCACTGTACCACTAGAATCTACTTGTTTCCTTTATTATAGTAGACTCCATGGTACAATATCTGGATACAGTTTTAATGAGAATAAAAGGTCCACAATTATTTTACAAGAGTTAAAGTAAAAGCTTAATTAGCCACACCATCTTTCCTGAGGGTGGTAGTCATATGAAATAACTGAAAGACTTTAAGCAAACTACATTCTTCATCATTATGGTGGGTGATAGGCTGTAATTAATTAATATCCATCATCTCCTTTCTGCTCCACCACAGGTTCTAAATTACCCAAAATCTTGGACGGTAATTTGCCTGGCCTGGATTACTTCCTATTCGGGATATTTAGACCTTAATCCCTCAAAGAACACAGTTCTTCGTTACCTTGAACTTACATGTGCTTACTTCAAATACTCTTAATTGTTCAAGGGACACTTAGAATTTAAGAGTCTCAGGTTTGTCATCCATAGGCCTATTTCAGGCTGAGTCTTGTTTCTTTTCCAGTGTCACCTGACTTTGACATAAGAGATATGTTAAAACTGCTTTGCATGTCAACTACGCTTATATTCTGAAGCTGGGCCTGGTTTTCAGCACACACTTCTCACGACTCCAGAAGAGGAGTATCTACTTAAAAGTTACCTTAAAGATCTTAGGGCATTCATAAAAAAAAAGAATAAAATCTTGCCATCTGCAATGACATGGATGGAGCTGGAGAGTATTATGCTAAGTGAGAAAAGTCAGTCAGAAAGATACAAATACTGTATAATTTTACTCATATGTGGTATTTAAGAAGTAAAACCTAGGATCATAGTGGGAAAAAGAGAGGCAAACCAAGAAACAGACACTAAGCTCTAGAGAACAAACTAATGGTTACCAGAGGGGAGGTTGGGGGGTCAGGATGGGTGAAAAAGTAATGGGGAATAAGGAGGGTACTGGTGACAAACACAAGTGTCATATGGAAGTGTTGAAACACTATATTGACACTAATATTACACTTTATGTTAATTAACTGGAGTGTAGTTTAGTGTTTAAAAAAAGATCCTATGGGGGTGCATGGGTGGCTTAGTTGGTTGAGCGGCCGATTTTCGCTTAGGTCATGATCTCGCGGTTGGTGGGTTCGAGCCCCGTGTCGGGCTCTGTGCTGACTGCCAAGCTCAGAGCCTGGAACCTGTTTCAGTCTGTGACTCCCTCTCTCTCTGACCCTCCCCTGCTCACGTTGTCTCTCTCTCTCTCCAAAAAAAAAAAAAAAAAAAAAAAGATCCTATGGCTTTCTAATTCAGTTGAATTTTGCTGCTCCTAGCCTAACATCTTTATTTTCCAAGACGTTCAATAAGCTAGTCAAAGCCAGCCTGCCATCCTTACATTCATTTCCCTGCTACTGGTCAAGTGTACTGTGAACGAACATCACAATGGCTCACTTTTCTCTTTTCACCGCTCTAGTTAAGCATAGGTAAAAGCCAGCCTAGTCGTGATGCCATTGAATGTCAGAGTTTACTGTCACACAGCACCTTCATGGACACCCTCATCAATCTTCTGCTTGTTAGTAATTCAGGTACGAGCTCTCTTCCTGAGGCTCTGCTTTCCAGGACCATTTCTGAAACTGTCTTTGCACAGGTTACCTACTAGGTAGAACATAAAGTAAATGACACATGTGCTATTACTTTTCACAGATGTATAATTCCAAGGTGTAAGGGTCAAAGATACACTTTTGAGTGTTCACAGTGTTCCATAGTCCCAATGAAACTGCATTAAGTGCATCTCAGGACTCTCACTTGGAGAAGAGAAAGGGGGGAAATTTGTTCTCTGGTTCTCATTTCCTATTCATCCAAGTTTCATCCTGCTTGGCATCAAGACCCCACAGGCTCAGATTGTGCATGTGTGAACACCAAGCAAGTTCTCACAGAGATGCCAAAGAAACCCTGGGACAGGAAGCATGTGACACTGAAGCACAGTGCAGGGTTAGGGCAGTAGGTTGGAGCCCCGAGAGCCACTTACCACTACGACGCCACGCAGAGCTGCGCAGGAAGGGAGGACCAGAAGTGGTGCAAGTGGGGTCCTCTACAGGTGGTTTGTAAGTTGAAGACTTCTCTATTGCACAACCAGAATTGAACTTGGGCTATGCAATGCTGAATAATATTATATTACCATGTGCACCACTTTATAAAATTCACCAGTCTCATCCTGAGGCAGTCTCTGTCTCTATTTGGGATGGGATGAGATGGTCCAGTTATATCAACGTGTCATTAAAGAGCTGTCCAAGAAGTAAATTACAAGTACTTGTGGAGAGAAGTGAAGAATGATGGCCGCATTGAAGAGTTCATTAAAAAAAAAAAAAGTATAGCTTCCATAAACATGAAAATGAGATCTCCTGAAGGAAGATGGGAGGGGAGAAAACAAAAGAACAGCCTTAGTATGAAACCTCCGACAATGTTAGTAAGTTTTTAAGACTAGGGTGTATTCTCAAACAATGTTACCTTAAAAAAAAAAATAGCCCAGAGGTGCCTGGGTGGATGAGTTAGTTAAGTGTCTGACCTCAGTTCAGTTCATGATCTCACAGTTCATGAGTTTTAGCCCTGCATAGGGCTCTCTGTTGTCACCTCGCATTCTCTGTCCCCTCCTCTCTCTGGCTCTTCTTGACTCACAATCTCTCTCTCTCTGTTTCCCTCTCTCTCCCTCTCTTGCTCTCTCCCTCTCCTTCTCTTTCTCTGTCTCTCTTTTTCTCTCCCTCTCTCTTTCTTTTTCTCTCTCAAAAATAAATAAACATTAAAAAATAAGATAGTTCAGCCAAACTACTAATTAGAAACTTTATTTTTTTTCGTGAATAATGTTAGACAAGAGTTAAAACCTCTCAAAATTCAGAGGACTAAAGCCAGCAGCAGATCTTACCACTGGTGGGAGAGGACCTATTTAAATTTAATCAGTATAAAGCTACAGGCAGAAAAGAAGTGTCTGGGGAAGGAGCAAACTTTTAGCACCTGCACCTTCCTTGATGCATTTGCTCATAAAAATAAAATAATCCATCCTGCTTTTGAGGCAAAACATTATGTGATTAAATGTTAGAAGTAATCTGTTCTCTTCAAAACCCTGTTAACTGTGATTTATACTTACCATTAAAATTTCAAAAATTGTTTATTATTAAGAAGGTCTCACCAGACCCACTGTGGTATTTTAGCACATAACTATTCTATGTAGGTCAAACAAAGAAGAGAATGTCTCTACCTCTATCACAACTATGAGAAAAATCTGCCTTAACCTAGTTTATAATGAGGGTAGAGTGGGGACATTTATCATTCACTTCACTTCAAATGCTACATCAGTTGGAATTGGAATATTTTTCAATGTGAAATTTTTCTAATTAAATGTAAATTCGTGTGGTAGTATCAGAATAATATTTTTACTCTTTTATCCCCATTAAATCCTTGTTGCTGTAAAACCTCTCTAAGTATAGGCTTTCCTGGCACATTGCCACTATGTTGTTTAGTCAAGTAACTTGCCCTGTCAACCTTCTACTAATAACCCACATACGTCTCAGCTAGAATCTAAAGCACAGACTGCCACCATACATATGTCTATGTGACATGTTAATACAAAGAACAAAAGCACATTCACATTAGAAGCATAAGCACTTCATGGAGAGAAAGCACTGGTGAGAATATTCCCGGAGTCCCATGGATATGGTGAGGGAAGGGGAAAAGGTGGGAAAGTAGTGCAGGTAAGAAGAGAGGTAACAGGGATTGAAAGAACAACCACTGCAGGTTGGACAGAAACACCTGGATTCTCTCCCCTGAGTGTTATTACCACATATTAAAATAATTTTTTGGAGGGTGCCTGGATGGCTCAGTTGGGTTGAGCATCCAACTTTGGCTCAGGTTTGATTTCACCTTTAGTGACTTTGAGTCCCGCATCCGGCTCTGTGCTGACAGCTCAGAGCCTGGAGGCTGCTTCAGATTCTGTGTCTCCCTCTCCCTCTGACCCTCCCCCACTCATGTTCTGTCTCTCATCATCTCTCAAAAAATGAATAAATGTTAAAATATTTTTAAATAATTTTTTAGGGGTGCCTGGGTGGCTCAGTCAGTTAAGCATCCTACTCTTGATATCGGCTGAGGTCATGATCTCACAGCTTCGTGGGTTTGAGTCCCCTGCATTGGGCTCTGTACTGGCAGCACAGAACCTGCTTGCAATTCTCTCTTTTCCTCCCTTTTCTGCCTCCTCCCCAACTCGTGCTGTCTCTGTCTCTCTCAAAATAAATAAACTTAAAAAAATATAAGATACTTTTCCCAACAAATGAAGTCCATTTCATAGTTAGGTTGTGATTTCCATAATTTTAATTTCTGTTTCTTCTCTCTTTCTTCAAAGTATTAACTGTTAGATTTCCTAATTATGTGCCCATATACAACTCATGCTTTCTCACACTGTGCATTTGAAGCCTCTTGGCCACTCTTCTTCAGTCTCAGTTTCCCTCTCAGGAGTGGTAGTGTCGGCAGAGAAACAGCCCATGTTTTTGCCCATCTGAGCATGATTGTGTCTGTCAGTTGGCCTCTGAGGCCCTTGACCACAGAGGGCTGAGAACTTACTTGTCACCCAGGGTGAGCATGACAATCCACACTTCCATGTCACTCCCTCATGTGAATGACCCTACACACATTCCAGGCACATTGGGAGAACCATGAGCAGCTGTCAGGGACTGTCATCCACCCCAGGCTGCAGTTTTCAAGGAGAAAAGAGTCTATTTCCCTTTGATGCAGATTTGAGAAGACTCTAGCTAGAAGCGTTAAAGCTTCGGATGACTGAAGTTAGGACAGGGTCTTTTCGTGGAGAGAGCTGGGTCTTCTGGGAAGAAAGGGCAGTTGTGAAAAAAAAAAGAAGGCAAAGTACAGCAGAGATTATGTTGGAGTCCCTGTGTCTGTTGACACTGTGAGACCGAGGCCATGTGAGTATTATGGGAAGGGCCCCTGCCACAGGGACCAGTGTGGCTTGATGGGTATATGCAGGGGGCTCTGCATGATGGTCATCCACAGGTGGCTTTGGGAAGAAAGTATATGGCAGCCACAGTGCAGGGCATGAGAAGACAGTTAGCAGTTTAGGGACTTGCAGACAAACTCTTATCACACTAGGCTGGTAGGGATATGCAAGCTTCCTATTTTTAATGGTGATGTCATTCCTCGGTCATTGCACACTATTGCTGCATAAGGGATCTTGAATTAAATACATTTCTTAGGCTTTATATTCCATATATTAGCATAATAAGCATATATTAACATGATAAGTTGTTCAGATATTTGAAAAAAGGATGTCTAAATTAAATTGCTCCTATTAGTTACAGAGGAATTATATTAAAAATTTTTATGAATCGCCAAGATAAGTTGTTGTTGCTATAATATTTTTAATCTATTCCAGTTAACATTTATTTTAGCAAGTATAATCAAGTTCAAAACAATTGGCTTAAATACATCTAGTGCTCATTCAAAATCTCAAATACCTGGAAAGTTATGTGCTGCAAGGGAAAACTTATTAGTAAAACAGTGAATTTATCAAACTATTACAACTATCTCTCTAGTTTTTTAATTGAAAGAATGATCCATATATAATTTTAAGTAATGTTTCATCTTTTTATGAGAAAAATCTCTAATTGAATACATTCTTCCACTCTCCTTGAGATATATTTTGCTTTGAACTGTGTGCATCAATTTTTATGTCAATAACTATATCATAACCTACACTCCTTCTTATAACAAATTAGCATTCCAAAGCATAACAGGTACACTGTTAAAAAAAATATATTGTTAGAGGAGGTCATTGAGAGGACATGACCACAAGTTAACTTGCTAGCTGGGCCTGGGAAATCAGAAGCTCCTCACCTACTCCCCGTCCTTAGAATGTGGGTTCTGCTTGCCTTCCCTACTCCCAGAATTTGCTCCAAGGACATAGCCTTGGAATAGGGAAGTAGTGTTGAGACAATATGGATGGTATATGTGCCTGAACCCAGTTAAGGCCTCGATACAAACATTTTTAAGATTCTGATGGGACGGTAGCAGTCTACTCATCTTGCAGCTGCCAAGACAAGCATCCTATGTAAGCTTCCTTGTTTATTCAATCTGCTGCCTACCAATCTAGAGTAGTCTTTCTCTTTCTTTGGTCTCTCCCTGCCCTCAGAAGGCAGCGTCAGTTTCAGATGACATCTTGAAAGTTCCCCAGGAGCTTGCAAAGCAACATTTGGCAAGCTGGCCAGGAGACCAAAGAAACGGGCCTTGAGAATGAAGCATCTGTTTGGGGGAGATGCTGAGTTGGCCATTGGCCTCCTCGTGGGAAGTGGTGACCCCTACATCAGATGTTTGTGGACCACAACGTGAGTACGGGGACACCCTAGTAATGCCAGCCAGCCTGATGTGCAGCAAAGAAGATAAAGGCATGGCTGCCACAATGGGCTGGCCTCTACAATGGGCAGATCAGCAGCCGCCTATACCCACTAGAGGCTGAAGCTTGAGTTAGATATTTTGAAGAAAGGCTGATGTTAGAGAAAGATGTCTCCTACATCCACCGGGCAAATACCATGTTGGCCATTATTCTCTATGTGGGGAGGGTTGGCCCATATATCAGATACTTGTGGACCTCAGTGTAGGTACAAGGATGCTTGAAACACCAGCTGGTCTAATGCGCTTGCTGGAAGAAGTGCTCTGAGCCAGGGAATGGAAGCATATGGCCATGGCAGCATGCTGTCTTCTACTGTGGGCACTTCGGCTGGCAACTAATACCCAAATGGAGGCTGAAGCCATATAAGGAAGTTTAAAAATGAGTTAAGATTAGAGAAGGACGTAAGATGTCCATAGGCCTTGGGGCGCCTGGGTGGCTCAGTCGGTTAAGTGTTCGACTTCGGCTCAGGTCATGATCTCACGGTTCGTGGGTTCAAGCCCTGCATCGGGCTCTGTGTTGACAGCTCAGAGCCTGAAGGCTGTTTCAGATTCTGTGTCTCCTTCTCTCTGACTCTCCCCTGCTCACGCTGTCTCTGTCTCTCTCAGAAATAAATAAAACATTAAAAAAAAAAAAAAAAAAAAGATGTCCATAGGCCTCCTGGCTCTGGGGCTGGTGGACAAGGTGGGAGAGCTGGTTAATAAGTTAGAAACCTTCGCATGCCGTTTTGCAAAGCGAGAGGAGTGCAAATGCCACAGACTGAGACTTGGGCACTTGCGATTAAGCCTGATTGGGATGCTAAGAAGTGGAATCCTGGGGAGAGTGATGAGAAGGAAGAGGAGGGGCTTATGGTGATTGACAGTGGAGACGGCATAGCACCCTATGCCGACAGACCCCTAATACAAAGGAAAGCAGAAAGCACAGCAAAAGCAATGCCAGCTAGCAGTACATCCACAGTTCAGGAAATATTCCGGATGAAAGAATACACTCCCTCTGAGCTTCTTCACACAGAAGCCAACTCCCAGTAAAATGCC
The DNA here is from genome assembly GCF_003009895.1 of Hyaena hyaena. Classification (NCBI taxonomy): domain Eukaryota; kingdom Metazoa; phylum Chordata; class Mammalia; order Carnivora; family Hyaenidae; genus Hyaena; species Hyaena hyaena. The sequence continues at coordinate 827,935 of NW_024081471.1, read as the reverse complement.
AGGGAAAATTTCCCAGTTTGGTTGGTGCTGCTGTGGGATATGGGAGGCGATAGTATTTGTCTGACTGAGCAGGAGGCAGAGACAATGAGCAACTTCCCCACATACTCTGCCCTCTGACAGCACTTGCATGGTGCCTTGTGACTTCGAGGTCCTCATTGCCATATAGATTAGATCATTCTTTCCTGGAAGAAGTCTTAGCCCAATGAAAGGGGTCACCTTGGGCAGGTGGGACCCTAGAAATCCATGGAGTTGGTGTAGCAAATTTTTAGGAAGCTACGAGTGAGACAGGCAGTCTAAACTCCTGCCTTTGAAGGCCCTGGTTGAGTCACATTCCCTGCAAGAATGACAGCCAAGGTTCTCCAGTCCACCCTATCACCTGCTATAGGACACTGACATCCATGCTAAGGCCAGTTGTGGGACAAAGCAACTGTGAGATGTTGGACAATCCATTGCTGATCTGGAAGAATGGATGTGGGCTGTGGTAAAGGCTAAGAAAAGGGGGAGCTCAGAAATCCAAGGGAACACCCCAACTGGCTGTTAAGGGTCCAGTAAGAATAACTGGAAGCAAATGTGGTATGATCTCATTGTGGTATGAAATCAGATAGACTGAAAACCTAACACTAATTTGATTGGCCTGTGGAAAGTGTTAACACCTGAAATGTAGTCAGACCATCCCCACCTGCTCCAGTAGAAGCCTCAGGGATATAGTCCTACTCAGAATGGATGCCTCCCACACTCAGAGTATAGAATGCAGGCCAAGATTGTCTCCAAGTGAGACATGGTGAAGTGAGTATTTACTGGTCCTCAAGAAATAAAAAGTAATATCACTGGTGGATACTGGGGGCTAATGTACTCTAATACATGGTAACCCTCAGAAGTTTTCTGGCCCCCTCAGAGCCATCAGTGGTAAAAAAAAAAAAAAAAAAAAGACAAAGTTGAGATTAGGGAGGTCCTTTAAACATTGAAAATCAAGCATACCCCCCTGATAATGTGTTTGTTTTTTTAATCTCTGTAATAACAAAGAGCTTATTGGACATTCATATCCTACAAGGTCAAACTCTGCAAACCTCTATTGGTGAATTCCACCTGTAGGTTAGAGAATTAAACCAGTGTTGGGGCACCTGGGTGGCTCAGTTGGTTAAGCGTCCAGCTTCAGCTCAGGTCATAATCTCGTGGTTTGTGGGTCGAGCACCGCATCAGCCTCTGTGCTGGTTCGAGCACCGCATCGGCCTCTGTGCTGACAGACAGCTCTCTCAGAGCCTGGAGCCTGTTTCAGATTCTGTCTCCCTCTCTCTCTGACCCTCCTCTGCTTGCGCTGTCTCTCTCTCTCAGAAATAAATTAAAAAAAAAAAAAAACATTAAAGAAAAACAGTGCTGAGGGGGAGCACCAACTAGAACCCAATAATGCTGTCAAATAATATAAAGTGCCTGAGGGACATATAAAGGGACAAAGAGAACTGTCTAAGAACTGCAGCAACCTGATCTAGATGATTAAAAAACCCAGGAGGCTCATGGTGGATGACAGTGGACTATCAGGAACTAAACAAGGCAGTGGCCCCACCCCATATACGTGGCTTTACCTGCATTGCCACTGTCTTGGCTACCTTGGCCATGGTCCAAGGAGTATACCATGCTGTGCTGGACTCAAAAAATGTGTTTCTCACTATGCACTGAGTCACAATATCACTTTGTCTTCTCGTAGGAAGGGCAACAGTGAACATTTCAAGTGCTCCCCCAAGGTAACCTGGATAGCTCCACCATATGTCACAGGATGGTAGCCTGCCACCTATCTCTGTTCTCTGTCCCCACATCAGTAAAATGTAGACCCATTACATTGATGATATAACATTTAACATTGAAGATTTTCCTCTGCTGCAGGACACCTTCCAGGCTTTGCTTGAATATCTGAGAGGAAGAGGATGGGCAGAGAACCCACAGAAAATTCAAAACCCAGACACCACCAATAAGTTTTGGGGAGTTAGACCTTTGGTGTCCCAAAAGCTGTGACTGATAAAGTGTAAACCAGTCCAAGCAATAAGAATGTGAGAGAGGTGAAAGCCTTAGTAGGGATTTTCAAGCTTGGGAAAATTGTAATGCCCACCTGGCAGAGTTCCTTCACCCCTTTGCCACCTTATAAAGACAGGGCACATAAAGGACTAAGGATCAGAACAGTAAACCAGATTAGAGAAGGCAAAAATGAAATAGATTAAAGCTCTGGACATATTGTAAGCAGGGATGCCATTTGCGGTAGATGTTTCTGGGCACAACAGAAAAAACAAAAGGAAAGAGTGCTCCCGGGACTTTGGTCTCAGCTCTGGTAGGGAGCAGAAGCTCTATACCCTGATAGAACAATAGTTTCTAGCAGTATTCACAGTACTTCTTTATGTAGAGCCTCTCATATAACAGCCAATGCGGCAGCCAATGGGCTGAGCTCAGTGTAGTCTGGCTGGTGATCACTCATAAGCCCTGGCTGTTAACCTTATACACTGAGAGTTAGGCTGTTAGAGTTAGGCTAAAAGGATTAGCCATCAGGCTTAGACAATAGAAAGCCAAAGAGTGGATGATCATAAATAAGCCTCCATTGGCACAAGATATGTGGAAAGACATATGGGTCCCTCTGCAGGAGACTAAGGCAGCCCTCATTGTTTTTCATGTCCCAGCTCATAAGACAATGCACATCCCTTGTTTATTAGGAAGCAGATACCTTAGCTCAAGTATGAACTCTATCTACTGACCTTTAACTAGATTCAGCAGATTGGATGCATGCGTAGAAAGAGTGGCCATCACAGTGCCCATGTAAGACGGCATATTGCCAATGATGCTGGATTGCCCTTGAAATACAGAGACATGGTTAGTGCAGTAACAGCATGTACTGGGTATTCTAGACAGTGCCCAAGGCAATTGCCAAAAGAATCTGGGGCTATTCATCAGAGCTCCCAGCTGGTGAGGTATTGGCAATTGATTACATTGGCCCCTTTCCTCTAACTGAGGTTTTTGCATATGCCTCAGTTGGTGTGGATACTACATCTGACCTAACCAAAGGTTTCCCCTGCTACCATGCAAACTAGCTGCTACCATCAGGGGCTTAAAGAAACAATACTGTATATGGATGCCCTCATAGAATAGATAGTGATTAGGAATCGCGTTTCACAGGTCATGATGTGCAGGACTAAGCAAAAGAGCATGACATGGAAGGGGTCCCATCTTTCCCATAAACCATAAGCAGCAAGACTAGTAGAAAGGAAGAATGGAAGATTAAAGAAGAAAATTAAATTGATAACAGGTAAAGTCACCTTGTCCAGGTGGACACAAGTACTGTCCCAGTCTTTACTACATTTGAGTAATCAACTAGTAGGACTTGTTTGCCACATATGCCAAATCGAGGATTCTTTGAAGCACATAACATCATAAAGGTATGGGAGACACAGGGAACGTCCATTGTCTCAATCCCTACCATGGATCCACACTGCTATGCTGCTGAGAGCACCAAGTCTAATTACACCTGGAAAAGGGATTATCAATTGGCATTTTCAATGGGATGTCCCTCCCAGATGGGTGAGTAACTCCCAACCTCTGGGTGCGAGGGAACTGCTAGGTCCCCACTGGCATGTTATTATCCTGATTCAAGCCAGATCTGTTGAAGACATTAAACTTGAAATGAAACATGCGTCATCAAAAGAGAGGAGAAGGTGGGCACCTGGTCTGGCATGTCCTGCCCCCAGTCTATCTCTTCATGCCTGACAGTGCTGCCTACCCCCAACCACCATTGCTGGTATGCACAATTGGGTCAAGTTCCTAAAACTGTAGCACATTATCATCTAAAGATCAGTCCATGAGTGTAATTCTCATAGAAGAGGAAGATTTCCCCATACAGGATTCTATCAAATATGTCTTTTCAGCTTTAGATTTGGGCTGCTCCTGTGATGTCCCACCATCTGATGGAAATACCTTTTTCTACAGTGGGTCCACCCATATCCCCAACAAAGAGATCTCTTGAACTGCTGGGTAGGTGGGCAACTGCGGCCTCTCTATAGCTCCTCAGGATTGCCATGGTGGGCATCGCCTCTCCAGCGAAAGGACCAGAAGGCCATTAAGCAGGACATTAAAGAAGAATAAAGCTGGACTAGTACTCTTTGTTCATCTGATATTACCAATACTGATCTAGAAACCTAGTCTGTAGCACACAGTATTAATAACACTGGGCGTGAGTCTTCTTTTTTCTGCCAGACAAACTTTAAAGGCAGTCCACCAAACTGCTGGTCAGAAAGATGCTGGAAATAACACCGTTGGAGCCATGAGTGGCTATGCTTATGTTTGGGAGGCTTCCTCCATGTCATGGATATCTGGGCACCTACATTGGAACAGGAAAATCTCCCAGACAGAATGATCTCAATTATATCAGACATGTGGGATGAATACCACTGAAACTGTGCATCATTCTGTCATATTAAGGGAGAGTGACTGGTTTGGCACTGACTGGTTATACTGCCTAGGTATTTATTAGGTAGCCCTAAATCGAATCAAATTATTGTGTGGTACAAAATGTGGCTTCCACCTGAGTGGTTGGTTGGTTCATCACACCCTGTTTTTTTTCCCTAGGCACAAAGGTGAATTTACCCCACAGTAAGAACAGCTGCCAACCTTTCTCCTTAAAGCCAGGTAGGCACATTCTCTCTTTCACGGATATGATCATTTGGTCACCATCTTTGTGGCCAAATGGCCACCTCCATTTGTGGTTGAACCCAGTTAAGACTTCTATAGAAACTTTAAGATTTGGAAGGCTGGTGCAGAAATCCACTTGTCTTGCTGTCATCTAAGACAAGCCTCATATGTAAGTTTTCTTGCTTGCATACCTTGCTACTTTCCAGCATGTAGGAGCCTACCTCCTTCTTCAGCCTCTCCCTGCCCTCTGAATACTGTGCCTGTTTCACATTACACCTGGGGAATTTCCTAGGAGCTTTCAAATCAGCAGTGTGTTTTATGTTATGTTTCCATATAGGAAAAAAAATATGAAAACGAAGATCTCTTGCTCTGATGTTGGATTATACAAATAAATTCCATCAAAACAACAAAAAAAGAAATTATCCCTTCCCTTTGTAGTAGAATAACTATTGGGAAGGTTTGTTCAGGCTGCCTGATCATGTGCTCATCCCTGAATCAATCACAGAGAGCATGATGGCAGCCATGGTGTTGGCACCTTGTTGGAAGGTTTACTAGAAGAATATCTTCCTGAATGAAGTGGAGAAGTTTTCTAACAAATAGGGGGAAATGTTATACATACATGGATGTGAGAGGGGAAAATGTTGGGCACCCAAATGATCATGGTGGTGTTTAGTCATATGACTTCTTAGGTCAGAGCCAATAATCCATCTACCTACTTCTCCAAGAATGTAGACTGTCAACCACTGCCACTGATGGCTGAAATAGTGGATTACCATAATGAAGAAATACTACATTACAAATTAGAAGAAGAAACATTTCATGGAGACAAAGCACTGTTGCCTCAGATAAGCACAGTAAGTGCATATTCATGTTGTGTCTGTTCTCTTTAATAATAGGGAAGAACTCAACAAAGAATGCAGAGGTGGAGTCATATAGGCGCGGCAAGAAGGAGCGATACCCAGAGCATGACTGGAATAGAATTAATTGTTTCAGGGAAGCTAAGATTAAGAACTCCACGACTCTATGAATGTAAATGAGTATATAGGTACATATTTTACTATAGAATAACAGCTCAATTTTAACTGTAGACAGAATAATTTAAATAGGACAGTAAAAGGGTTACATTTTCTCAGCTATTTTAAAGTGCTTTCTGAGTCACCAGGCAGCACTGCACTTTGTATTTCCTAGAGGACAGAGCGTATATTTGATGAAGGATCTTTCATTCACAGAGCAATTGGCAAAGTTAATATTCTGGTTTTAGGAAAAAAAAGAGTCCAAAGGTAGTCTGTCAACTAGGATAAGTAGATAGGGCCACCTACTCAACAACTCATTTGCCCCTCCTAATTATATGCACACGTGTGTGTGTGTGTGTGTGTGTGTGTACAAATAGTTGAGTCCAAAATACCTTCTTCCAATATCAAAAGCATATTATGCATTAAATAACACATTTCCAGGGCCTTTAGTTTTTAAGATTGCTTTTCTTTTGTTCTATTTGACCTTACATCTCATAGTCACAACATTGCCATGACTAGCAAATGGTCCTTTTTTATTACTATAATCATTGAGGCTATACCATATGCTTTCTAACGGATGAACATGAAAAAAGTAAAACTAATCATTTAAATTAGTTTCAGGGATACTATTCTTGGCATAGAATAGACTTCATGAATCTTTTGCAGCTATTTCAACTCATAATGTACCAGCTTCTATAGACTTAACTTTCAACCTATCCTATATTTTCTTGACCTTGAACACTTATTAACATTTTATGATTCTGGAATAGTACTTACTCTATAATGACCATACTCTTTTATGATCTATTATAATAATAGATTATACAATTATTTTATAGGATAATATATTAAAACCCTCTGAATTTTTAAAAAGCTGTTGAGCAAAGTGCGATTAGGTCTAACAAGGTAAAAGAAATGGCCCAGTTACATTTGCTTAAACAGTGGCTTATCTCAACAAAAGGGATACCTGACTTAGCAAAATCCATCACCAAAATGACTCTCCCTCTCTCCAGTCCTCCTGAATGGGGGATCCTCTATCTTCAGGATGATAAGAGAAACTAGTATCTTTATTCCTATGAAGAAATCATTCTCTCTTATCTCTATCCTAATAATTAACACACTGATATAACACAAACATTAAATCTCTTTCATTTTGAATATTTCATTGCAAAACAAATTCGAAAACCTCCTAACTCTACCTAGCCATTTTATATTACACACGGTCATTAATACTGAATTTCAGTAATACTATGAAATAAGCATAAATCTTAGAAGTCAGATAAAAATCTTTTTGGGCTTCGTGGTTTGGTTTCGAGAGAGTGAAATTAAGTAGGTTTGAAGCCTTCTCTGGAGAAAACGGAGCAATAAAGCTGTTAATCATGTTTGTGGCAAGCAGAAATGCAAAACCTCTGAAATTATCGGAAGACTTACATCTAAATGAGTATAAAGATGAAATAAATAGAGGTGCATAAAATATTCCAGGGACTTTTTACTATTATGTTCATTAGAGTTCCAGCTTAATGCATGCTTTATTGCCCAGAAATTCATTTCATTTGCATTTTAACTGGGTTTTAGTCAAGTTAATCCTTTTTCTTCCCTTGCTAAGAAACTATTCAGCAACTACAGCAAAATACCGAAAGAAGAGAAAGAAATTGAAACAGCCTACTTACACCAAAACTTAAATTTGTCATGGTTTACTGAAAAAAAGAGGTGTTGGACCAAGTTCACTAGATCACATTATTTTAACGCCAAAGGGCATCTTGGGTATTACAGAGTTAGCTGTATTAGATGAGAAGCAATTATATTCATTTATGCTTAAGATTTAATATCAAGGGAAATTTGGTAAAAAATCAACATCTCATTTTTACAGGAGTGAAAAGGATAAGGCAATCACATATTTAGAAGCATGTAATTAATTTTCACCACAAACTCCAATATGTAATACCATGCATCATTTAAACAGTCCTATAAACAAAGAAGCATTTAACTTGTATTTTCAAAGTGTAAGCCTTCAGTGCAGTAGCAGGTTGGCCTAATAGGAAGAGAAAGTACTAATTTTTAACACAAAGAAAGTAAATTCATTTCCTAAATTCTAATGATTGTGAGGTCTACATGGAAACAAGATGGTTTTGTCCATGTGACAGTATATTGAAAAACAAAATGATAAAACCTTAGTAAAATGGACTTTTCAAGGCAACAGATGTCTTGGCCAATCCCAGAGAAAAAGAAAGGTAAGAATAAGGAAAGCCGATAACTTGGGGACAAAGTCTTCAGACAAAAAGAAACTTTCTTCATTATTTATTTTGTAATATCACATAGGATAGAATATAATATTTTGAGCATAACCATCCCATGTCTATTGAGAACCATCTCTAAATTTTCTTTTGATAATTTTTTTAAGGTTTTGTTATTTCTCAGGGAAGTCTCAAAATGTGTTTTCTCTGGGCGCCTGAGTGGCTGAGTTGGTTAAGCATCTGATTTTGGCTCAGATCATGATCTCAAGGTTCGTGAGTTCGAACCCTGCATCGGGCTCTGTACTGACAGCTCAGAGCCTGGAGCGTGCTTCAGATTCTGTGTCTCTTCTGTATCTTGCTTACCGTCAGCCATCATTTCAAGTTTGGGATGCCTTTTTGTGATGCTGGTTGACAGCAGATAGTCTGGAAGGGTTACTGCTGTTAATTACTGTTTTTGAAAAGAATCTTTTGAGCTGTCAATTACTTCAACTATTCAATAAATGTCATTTGGTGGAAAACCTTACATTTGTTTCAGGCTTATCATTGTCTTAAGAAAATGCCTCAAAAATGATTTTGAATGATTAACTGAGGCTAAACAGAACGCTATGTTTTTCACCCTCTTCACCCATACTAATTTATGCTAGGCATAAAAATAAAGAATTTAAAAGAAAACAAAGCCAATCCCCTGAAGAGTTAAATGATCTTCATGACCCATTGTAATTCAACACATTCCTAATCATCAGGTAACACAGAGACATTATTCTAATCCTAGCTCTATTCCTACTGAGAAATATCTTAAATGAAAGTATCTCCAATTTAATTTATGGAAAGATAAACTTCTACAGATTAATAATATAATTTATTTAAAAATACATTTATTGTTGCTGAAGTGTTTATGATACAGGAGTGAGTTCTACATAAAATGTACATAATCATCTTAGTAAGTAAAGGTGCATTATCAAGCTAATTGTCATAAAATTCCAATTTAAAGTAACATACCTATATTACTCTATCTTCCAGTTTGTATACTTAAAGTTTTACTTATCTATCTCATCTATCATCTATTTATCTATCTATTTATAGGTTTAAGAATTTATACGAGGTTTTCATCCACATTTTATTCTCAAATTTTGCATGTCCCTTTACCCTATTGTCTCACAACTTTCTATAAATGAAAACATGTTAGCTAATATTATGCTTATATATCTTTTTAATATAGGAAACTGAGATGAATTTATAACATAAGCATACTTTGTATGAGATAAGAGACTGACAAAGAGAGAGACAGAGATAGAGAACAAAGGTAAGACAACTAAATCAGGAATAAAAAAGAGAATATAAACAAATTATGCCAGCATTTGAACATGTAGATGTGACAGATACATATCTATTTAAAAAAAATGAAAAACACATCAAAAGAGAAATAAGAAACCTGAGTGTGATGAGCATATGACAATTAAAGAAATTGTGTTAGTAATGAAATACACACATACAGCTTAGATGATCTCATCACTGAATTTTATCAACCATTTAAGATACAAGTAATTCCAGTATTTTGTAAATCATTCTGGATAGTTGAAAAACCATCGTTTTATGAAGTTAGCAAAATTTTTATACCAGAAGTTCAAAGTTTCAAAGATAATTTGAAATAAGATAATTACAGTATAATAACACTTATGAACAAATATGAAAATAACTCTAAAAATCCTGGCACATTAATCCAACAATATACTCTAAATGCATTACAATTTGGCACACATCTACTAAATATTTGCAATACCTGATTTAACAACATCAATCTACTGATATAACTGGTCCAAAGTGTGGATAAACCTGTGTGTTTCATCTTTGGAAAAGTTTTTTTTTTTTTTTTTAATATTTGCTAGTTAATATTTGTGATAAATATTCTGATTCTCAAAATATTTGTATTTAAATAATCCAGTATAATGAAATATCATAAAAATATATCTCATTAAAAAACATATGCTTGGGGGCGCCTGAGTGGCTCAGTTGGTTATGCGTCCGACTTCAGCTCAGGTCATGATCGCACGGTTCATGGGTCCGAGCCCCACATCGGGCTCTGTGCTGACAGCTAGTTCAGAGCCTGGATCCTGCTTCAGATTCTGTGCCTCCCTCTCTTTCTCTGACCTCCCCAGCTCACGCTGTCTCTCTCTTTCAAAAATAGAAACAAAACAAAACAAAACAAAACATATGCTTGTATCTATATCTATACATCAATCATACATTTGCATAAGAAAACATATGCATGATATCTTCAATAATTATAGAATTTCCTAACACTTAATATTCATTGCCAAAGTTAGTGTAAGTTTAGTGAATGTAATATATGCAATGTAAAATGAATCCCCCAAATATAAACTAATTCTATAAAATCTGAGATGTATTCAAGAAATTTCTAAAAAATCTTTATATCCTAAAGTCTTCTGTTGAAAAAAAGTCACCCTGTAATAATTATTAATCAAAATATCATTCCGATAGTGTTTTCAAAAATGCTATTACTCAAATTAATCCATTTATAGTAGCATATCAGAAAGAACAAGTGACGGAAATCTCTAGGGCACCTGGGTGGCTAAGTCATGTAAGCGATTGCCTATTGAATTCAGCTCAGGTCATGGTTATACCGACAGGATAAGCACTCCCCTTCTGTCCCTCCCCAGCAGCTCTGCCCTCTGCATCAGGTTCTGGGCGGAGGGTGGAGCCTGGTTAGGATCTTCTTCCTTCCTCTCCCTTTGCCCCTCCCCTGCTCAGCTCTTGCTCTCTCTCTATCTCTCTCTGAAAACCAATCAATCAATCGGTAAACAAACTACTAAAATTGAGCATCAATTTCAATTTCTCAAGGAAAAGACATCCACATTTGAGATCAATAGAGATATTTCCAAGATCCACGGCAACAAGTAAACTTTACTGATGTTTACACTGTGTTAGAAAGAGGCAGTTGGGTTTACTAATAGTAATATTATGTTCCCAATTATAAGTGGATGTGAACAATCACAGACACCTCCAGAGAGGGTCTGCCCCTATATGTACTTTGCATAGCAAGTAAAAAGAAAAAAGAAGTCTTAGTTTCTTCAGGAACATAGATACTGTTAACATTAATCTGCATTTCCATTTCTAACCCCTCAGATCTAGCAATTATAGTAAATACTTCCTCACTTGGTAAAATGCATGTGAAGAGTCAGTATTAATAAAAAAGTGGATGCAGAGGGGAACTGAGTGGCTCAGTCGGTGGAGTGTGGAACTCTTGATTTTGGCTCAGGTCATGATCTCAGGGTTGGTGGGATAGAGCCCTGAGTTGGGCTCCATGATGACAGCATGGGGCCTGCTTGGGATTCTCACTCTCCCTCTCTATCTGTGCCTCCACGACTCACACTCCTTCTCTCTCTCAAATCACCAACTGACATCACCATTATCTTACACATAAAATACTTTTTAAAGCCTGGACACATATTGTGTTGTATTTTACAGTCTGAGTCCTCTGTAAACCTTTACACACAAACAGATAAGTTACAGGATAAAAGACAAGAGAAGTCAATGGTCCTCGGAACAAAAATTCAGAACATTAATATCAAACTTGAATTTATTGCTTTTAAACTGATAAGTGGCATTAGAAAATCTGAAGCAATAAGGAACAGTAAAATATATAAGAACATGTTAAATAATGTGCAATACAATTACTCAAAGTCCAAAATTAACTCAGCTAAATTCACTAATAAAGGAATAGGTTTTAATTAAATTCTTACTAAATTAAAATAGAACCAGTTATACTATTGATAGCTGTTGTTCAAAAATTTTCCAAGATTAATCTAGAAGCAGCTTCTCCACTCCTGAAATCTGTCAGTTTTCAGCTCTACTCTCGTCTCTACCATATCCATCAGAGGGACTCAGAAGTCCTACAGAGTGTCCATCTGTGCTATCGGGCCTTCAGCAGCCACTCCTACATGACTCAGCCTGGTGTCCACATCCACTCCCCAGCCTTTTCCGAGGCAGACAGCAGCAGCAGCCTCAGGGCTGGCCTGGGCACCAACATAAGTATGGTTGGGAAATGCTGCAGGGCCAGGGGTGTTGGGGTGCATCACAGCTGTCTCAGTGAAGCAGAATGAGCTGGGCCTTCTGAGACTAGAGGTGGACCACAACATCCAGGCTGTGCACACCCAGGAGAAGGAGCAGATCAAGGCCTTCAACAAGTTTGGTTCCTCCATGGACAAGGTGCAGCAGAACAAAATTCTGGAGACCCAGTGGTGTCTCTGGCAACAGCAGGAAACCCCTTGGAGCATCATGGACAACAGGCTTGAGAGCTGCATCAACAGCCTTCTGTGGCAACCTGACACACTGAGTAGGAGAGGAGGAAGCTGGAGGTGGAGCTTGGCAACATGCAAGGGTTGGTCGACACTTCAAGAATATGTATGAGGAGGAGATCACAGAGCAAGCAGAAAGGGAATTGTCCTCCTCAAGAAGGATGTGGACGCACTTTGCCTGAACAAGGTGTTGCTGGAATCTACCTGGAAGGGCTGACTGAGGAGATCAGCGTCTTATGAACCGTGAGATGCAGTCCCAGATCTTGAACACTGCCACTGTGCTGTCAATGGACCTGGACGGCATCATCGCCCAAGTCAAGGCCCGGTATGAGAGCATCACCAGTTGCAGCTGAGGCTGAGACCATGGCCGAAATCAAGTACAAGGAGTTGCAGACACTGGCTGGGAAAAATGGAGGTGACCTTCACTGCATAAGAACAGAGATTTCTGAGATGAACCAAAATATCAGTCAACTGCAGGCTGAGATCGAGTGCTTCAAAGTGAGAGGGCTTTCCTGGAGGCAGCCGTCGCTGATGCTGAACACCTTGATGGTTCAAGGATGCCAATGCCAAACCGGCCAAGCTGGAGGCCACCCTGCAGCAAGCCAAGCAGGACCTGACATGGCAGCTGTGCGAGCACCAGGAGCTCATGAACATCAAGCTGGCCTTGAACATCGAGATTGTCACCTATCACAATCTGCTTGAGGGCAAGGAGTCCCTGGTGGAGTCTGAGAAGAAGAACATGAGTGTTCATTATAAGACCATACTAAGCGGCTACTCCGGTGGGCTGAGCTCAGCCTACTGGGGTCTCATGAGCCCTGGCCCCACACATAGCCTGAGCTCCTTCTAGTCTAGCTTGAGCTCTGGTGGCTCTCCAGTTCCTTGAGCCATGTCAGCTCCTTCCAGGCTGTGGCTGAGAAGAAGATAGAGACCCATGATGGGAAGCTGGTATCTAAGTCATCTGATGTTCTGTCTAAGTGAATAGTCACTGTGGTCCCTCCCAGCCTCCCTGCTCCTGGGCATGTCATAGAGCCTTTGGGGGAAGGAGGTATGCAGGGGTATGTTGGGAAGAGGAGGTGCACTTGGGGCTCAGCCTCAGCTGAGCCCTCTACCCTTGGGGGGAGTCTACTGCTCTGGGTACCTCCTCTTGCCAACGCCCCCAACTAAAAACCAATTCAAATGGTTTTCCCTATTAGGGTCTTAGCTGACTCTGCCAACATCAACCTCCAATTTTTACCCCCAAGGTAATTTTCCAAATAGAAGCTAGAGCATGATTCATTGTGTCATAATATGCTTTTTGCAGCAAAAATTGATTATGTCTCAATTTAAAAAGCAAAGTTTCCTTAGATGTAGAGATATTTTAAATTAATATTTAATGATTTTTGAAAAGTAAAGATCTTAATCAGTTTTTAAATCTTAACAACACTGTGAAAATGCTTCATGGCATAATTAAATAGAAAAAAAAAAACAACTACGTGCTTGAATTAATTACATAAATTTAATTCTTATACTATAGTCATGAAAAAAATAAGAGCCATATAAAGTAATATATATATATATATATATATGTATATATGTAACAGATTATTTTCCCCCTGAAAAAACCCTCTGCAATTTAATGTTGCAGGTTCTTTATATGGAAAACTATGAAATAATTCAATGTAAGAAGAAAGGACATTATATGTTTCTTGATGGTATTAACAATGTTAAATCTCTTTCTATCTTAGGCTCAGAAAGAATGACTGAGCAGTGATGCTGATCAGGAAAGCAGAAATTTAGCTAGGAAATTAATGAATATTTCTCAATGTAGTCCATAGTTAATTCTTGAAACTGAGTATTGCAGAATTGCTGATTTTTAGCATCCTTTGTTTCTGTGGTAGAGGTGAGGAGAGGAAAATGTACTGCAGAGAAAAATAAGAGTTGCCTTGGACTGGTTTTAAATCCTGTTCATCACTGGCTCTTTATTATATACCTCATTCTGTGCCATCTATGTGCAATACATGGGTGGGAAGTACAGTGTAAAAATATATGTTTTTTAGAAATTAGAGGGCACTTGTGGGGATGAACACTGGGTGTTGTTGGAAACCAACTTGACAATAAACTATTTATTAAATAAATAAATAAATAAATAAGAAAAAAAGAAATTAGAAGATGCCTTGATATCTAGACAGTATTTAGTATTATCATATGTAATCTTATGATGTCTTACCTAAATAAGTTAATTTCTCTAAACTTAATGACTTAAAATTTAATATCTATTTTAATCAGGGAATAGTTCAGTCCCTGGAAGAATTGTCTGGAAAATGTATTATAATGCAAAATAAAATGTAAAAATATGATAGCAAGAATAACAATATAGAATTGATATCACATTACCAACAGGACTTCACTTAAAAATGTCTTAGATTTCTATCTAATAGTATCACCTATATTTCTCACTCTCAGTTTTCTGTGTACCTGTGTGAACCACATTTCTGACCTCCACTCCCCTAATAGTGAGGCATCTTCCCAGTACATACCAATGGACTCTAAGCAAAATTAAGCTGTGTCATTTTTAGGATGATTCACTTAAGAAAAAATGTGAGCTTTCTAAGTTCTCTCTTAGGTTTCTGTGGTGTCCTAGAGTCCATGCTTTGAGATGGAGTGGCAATATGGTAGAAGCAGTTGAATTACTGGAAAAAAGTTACCAGAAGTTACTAAACTCAGGCTATACTTGCTATGAGAAAAAATACACCTCTGCTGAATTAAGCCACTGATATTTGTTTTTGCAGTATTACCTGGTCTAGCTTGACTATCAAATTATTTATTTCAGTCTTACAATTTGTTTTGCACACTCCTGAGTCCTCAAATTTTTTAAAGATTTAACATATCACAGTAAGTATTAATTTTGTTACTCAGAGTATATTGTGCAAAGTGTAGCTATCACAAAAGTCACTCTTTATAAAGGACCATGTTTATGATAAAACACCCAGAACAAATTATGGTCCTGACATGACATCGTTTTTAGGTCTGTGGCCATTCCAGTATTTACTGTGCTATAATGTATTTCACAACCGTGAATAAAATATCCTTCTTTATTCTTATATTTATTCGAATAGTTTCTGATCATTAATCATAAAAGTTTTCCATAATAACAGCAGACTGATAGGATGATTGTAACAATCCATACTACAAAACCACAATGGAACGTTCAGTACATAAACTATACAAAGGATCTGCCGGTGACACGTGTTATATCTATCAATTGCCTCTCCATGGTATTGCTCTGTCTTGAAATATTGTCCTCCATTACTTGTAGCACATCTGCCTTCACGGGCAAGAGAGTTTTTATTCCTAGTACTCATTGCTCAGTCTCTAAAATACAGGGTCCCTGATTTTTAGTCATTAGTGTAAAAACACACAAATCTGGCCTGACAGTAATAAGTAAGCCTCTGGTGATGCTATTTTCTCTCTGAAAAATCAATAAGTTTGATACAGAATTTAAAAAGTGACTAAATTGTGGGACCATTTGGTGGTGAGAGCATTTCCAAATTTCCTGTGTAATAGATACAGAGATTCTACAGAAGCAGAGCTGCCATGACCAAATATGCATGTTTTATAGAAAAACTAAGAAGAACTTGGGCTAGGTCATTACCATTGCAGTTTTGTTTTCTGAATAAAGAGAATGATTCTCCAAAATTTATTTCTGATCATGTTTTTGTCTTCAAAAATGGAAAAAACAAAACCAATGACAAAATATGATCAAGATGGGTCCTGTAACTTGATCAATTCCATGACCCCTTAACTGGAGTTTTAAAATGAAACGTCAGGTTTTCCTAAACTTGTGAATATTATTTGCCCAGCTTACATAGAAACACTGTCTCTTGCTTCACAGCAGAAATGTACACGATTACAATAAATTCCATATTTGCTCATTCTCCCCATAGGAAAGGGAACGAGTTGGTGACAGTGTCATAATTCTTTTGGATTGTTGTAACCTCAGTGGCATGGACCAATGGAGATGGGAAGGCAATGAACATAGGTCAGGGCTGGGGCTAACAGCACTAATCTACTTTGGGGACAAATCTTTAAGGGCTCAATGCATATACGACAGCAACTCATTTCCGGATAGGGCACACAAGGTATTCTAAATAGGGGAACTCTTGGGATTAGGCTTTGAATAAACTAATGTCTGGTGGGAGTACAGAAAACAATCTAATTTAGAGTGAAAGGCATGATGGGGTGCCTGGGTGACTCAGTCCATTATGCATCCAACTTTGGCTCAGGTCATGATCTCGTGGTTCACAAGTTCAAGCCCTGTTTGGGGCTCTGTACTGATAGTTCAGAATCTGCTTTAGATTCCTTGTCTACCTCTCTCTCTGCTCCTCCCCTACCTGTAGTCTTTCTGTCTCTCTCTCTCAAAAATAAACAAAACATTTTAAAAAATAGAGTAAATGGCCTGATAAAGGTGGGACAGAGCACCAAGAATGATTGGATTAAAGAGATGGCTTCAGTTTCCACATAAACCTAATAAATGAGTTAGAAAATCAAGCAAAACTTCGGTAATAAACAGCTATAGAGTACTAATATAACATTTGATATACTGATACATTTTTAAAATTATAAATTTAAATCCAGGCATGCTAAAATTATAAGTAAAATCTTCTCAGTGTTCTTCAGGGTTGATTCAAGATCAACTCTAGTGCTGGACAGGTGAGGCTTGTGCTGTAGTGAAAAGATCTTAATATGTGAAACAGTCAATCAGTCAATCAAACAATCAAGACTTTTAAAAATCTAGTTCATAGAAATTGATGGGTGAATTGAAAGTAGTATTTAAGTAAAACAAATTCTAGAATGTGAAATAACAAGAAATTTCTAACTAAAAACAGAAAAAGAGAAGAACCACAAAATCAAATCCAGGTAAATTTTCTCAACTTCTAACTATGCCAGAAAACTAGTGAGAGGTACCCACAAAACCAGGCTTGTTTCATGACTCAATTTTATTTGTATTCATTATTTAATTATTATCTATATTTCTATATCACACTTTTATTCATGTCATGCCAATATATTCTAAAATATATTTAAGGTGGCTTGGAAAAGCATATTAAGGTAAAATATTATATACCATAAATCAAGATGCAGAGGAAGATGAATGAACAAACAAAGGTTAACAGAGTTGGGGCTTAAGAGGTGATATACAAGGAGTAAGCATCCAACCCTTGATTTCAGCTCAGGTCATGATCTCGTGGGTCCTGAGTTTGAGCCCTGTGTTGGGCTCTGTGCTGACAGCGCAAAGCCTGCTTAGGATTTTCCCTCTTCCTCTCTTTCTTCCCCTCTACCACTAATGCTTTCCCTCTCTCTCTCTCTTTCTCAAAATAGATCGTCTTAAAAAGAAGATTTTTAAAAAAAAGGTGATATATAGATCTAGGTACATTCAGTAGATGAATATCTTATATCTTAGCTCCAGGCTTTCTAGCAATCATCTCAGAAAGTTTATAATCATACAGTTCACCATATTCATAAGATAAAAATAAAATTATATGCCCTGTAGCATTATACTTTCTTAAACTAAGATTCAGAAGGAATTTCTCACAAGAGTCTTCAAGTAGACATGAATAATGTAAGAAAAATATGCTCAAAAAACCTGATAAAAAGAGTGTTGATGAATATTACATATGCAATGCCTTTATTCTATAGAGGACTAATATTAATTATAAGGAGTAATAATATTCAAACAGAATTGGTATGACCCAAGCAAGCAGACTGCATTTGATGCTGTGCTGCCCTCCATTTTCTCTTAAGCATAAGGCATTTCTCCTTAGAGATGATTAATGGGTAAAAGATGACATATATTTTTTAATGTTTTATTTATTTCTGAGAGAGAGAGAGAGAGACAGTGTGAGCAAGGGAGGGTGAGAGAGAGAGGGAGACACAGAATCTGAAACAGGCTCCAGGCCCTGAGCTAGCTGTCAGCACAGAGCCTGATGTGCAGCTCGAACCCACGAACCGTGAGATCACGACCTGAGCGAAGTCGGACACTCAACTGACTGAACCACCCAGGCGCCCCAAGATGACATATTTTCTTATAGGTATTTTTTGAGCCCTGAATAATGGGGTTTCTCTGATTGGAATATCTCACTTTTACTGCCAGTTGAAGTATAGGTAACTGTAATTCTTTAACACACAATGACAAATTGATGCTAAACCTATTTGGTATTTTCTTACATTGTGGAAAAAGAAAGAATTTTGAGGGTTCATCAAAATTTGGGGGTCTCTTATTTTCTTTATAGCTTTAAGTAACTAACTATATATGTATATGCTTATATACATACACAGATGTGTATCTATATATAATTTTTTGTAAGTTAAAAAAATCATGATTACATGAGCACACTGCTAGGGCCTCACTCATGGTGTTGGAAGGAAGGAAGGAGTTAATGAAAATGACTACTCAAACTTCATCAGCTACAGGTCTACTTCCAAGTATATTAAAAGTCCTGTTGACATTATAATCTTCAGAAATATCTTCTGCTGCCTTCTTTGTGATAAAGTTGTGGGGAATCACAGGAGAGGAAAATGGTTTAAAATGTTACTTTAATTTTAATGTCAAAAATTGCAGACATTAGGTAAAAAATTGAAAGAAAGAAATCCAAATAAATGATGGGCTTTAGTGAATAATAATGTACCAATGTGTCTTTATACATGGTAACAGAATTAGCCATACTAACTTATTAATAGAAAAAGAAAATACAGGGGAAGTGGGAATTCTCTGTACTATCTGCTCAATTTTTCTGTAGACCTAGAACTGTTCTAAAACAGAAGAGTCTATTAATAAAAATATTAAAGTGTTAATGTTAGTAATAAAATATTTATAAATATTTTAATTCAATTCAAAGTGTCAAAGTATTTTAATGGATATTTACCCAAAAATGTACAAAACACCAGTAAACCCATAAAAAAGTACCCAACATGAGTCAGGGTAGGACAAATCAAAAATGATTTACCTCTCGGGGGGAGGGGGGATGGCCATGGAGGAGGGCACTTGGGATGAGCACTGAGTGTTATGTGGAAACTAATTTGACAATAAACTATTAGAAAAAAAAATGATATACCTCTCACCAGAATGGCTATAAAAATGAGAAAATGTGATAGTTACTTTTATATGTCTACTTGACTGGATCAGGGATACCCAAACATCTGATTAATCTTTTTTTCTGTTTGTGTCTGTAAAGGTGTCTCTGGATGAGATTAGTATTTGACTCAATGGTTTCAGTAAAGTAGACTGTCCTCCCAGTATAAGTGGACATAAACCAATCCACTGAGGGCCTGAATAGATCCAAAGGCAGAGGAAGTTGGAATTCCTCTGGTTTTTTCCTGATTCACTGTTGATCTAAGACATCTCATCTGCCCCTACTCTTGGACTGGGCTTTATATCATTAGCTCCCTTTGTTTCCAGATTTTGAAACTCAGACTGAATTATATCACAGGTTACCCTGTATCTCCACCTTGAAGATAGCAGATCATAGGGGGTTTCAGCTTATGTAACTGTGTAAGCAAATTCCTCATAATAAATTTCCTTTTATATCTTCTCAGTTCTGTTAATATATAGAACCCTAACACAGACAGTAGCAAGTGTTGACGTGGGTATAGAGAGATTGAAATCCACATTGATTGCAGGTGGAAAAGTAGTTCAATGCAAGTACTTTGGAATACTGGTAGTTTAAAAATAGAATTGCTATATAATACAGCAGTTCTTATCCTAAGCATCTACTCAGTAGACAAAGAAACATACATCCAACATGAAAACTTGTATATAAATATTCACAGCAGCATTATTCTTAATAGTTAAAAATTGGAAAGAGCTCAAATGTCCATCAACTGATTAATTGATAAAATGTGATATATCTACATATAGGAATATTATTTGGCAATAGGAAAGATGTTGCACCAATCCATGCTACAGTAATGATAAACATTATGATAAGTGAAAAAAGCTAGTCACAAAAGATGACATAGTCTGATTCTCTCTATACATGAAATAGCCAAAATAAGAAAATCTGTCAGGAAAGATAGTAGACTAGTTGTTACCTATGGCTGATGAAGGCAAAGGCATGGGGGTGAGAGGGGTGTGCTGGAGAGGTGTTGCTAAGTTATGATCATGGTTGGACCATTTCATAAATTTTAAAATTATTGAACTGTACACCTCAGTAGATCAGCTTTATCGCATGTAAACTAGATACCAATGAAGATGCCTGAAAAACAATAATCGTAAATATTTCCTTTTGAATCTAAATCTGGTTGACACTAATGAATACACTAAAATCAATAAATACCGTCTCTATTTCCTGAAGAATTCATGTGGCCATAGCTTTTGCAGAAATTGGGTCTGACTTTTCTGATGCTATGTTTCACAGAATTCTCTAGCATATCCCTTCAGACTAATTAAGAGTAGCAATGATTCAAGAGAGGTTTTGCAAAATTCACTTCAGAGACATGAAGCTTCCCTAGCATTCACCAGAAATTTACTTATTCTTCTCCTTTAGAAAGAGAGAGAAAAGAGTGAAAAGAGAGAAAGAAAGAAATATAAAATAAAAATAATCCCAACAGTGACTGTTAAGTATTAAGCTGAAGTAAATCATTGTTGAACCCTGTCATCCATTTTATTTCACATTATTGCAACAGATGGGATATTAAAAACCTGTGAAGTTCCCTTCAGAACCCTCTGTTCAAAACCTGTCCCAGCTTTTATGTAATGTGTTTACCAGATAACAAATGACCTACCTTGGAAAGAGGGAATGAATCCCCGACTGGATGTCCTTACTGCTAACTGTATTTGCTCAAAGACTAAATATAAAAACATCCACTGCCTCCTACTAGAAAAGACATGTAGTTATAAGGAAAATATTCTGATTCACTTTGTACACTGAGGTTGATATAGACTCAATACTATATAATATAAGAGGAATCTTTTAAGAAAAACTACAAAAGTATTATATGAAAGTGACTATATATTTTATATGAGAAAAGAAATAGCAACACATTAAGTTTTAAAAGAATCACAAATTCAAAAGCTAGAAAAAGTAATGTATTTTTTAAAGTTTATTTATTTACTTTAAGAGACAGAGAAAGAAAGAGAGAGAATCTCAAGCAGGCTCCGTGCCAACAGCATGAAGTTCGATCCCAGGAACTGTGAGTTCATGACCTGAGCAGAAATCAACAGTGAGTCACTCAACTGACTGAGCCACCCACGTGACCCCCAAATAGCATATTTTTATTAACTAACTGCTTGACATGCCTCTATGTTACTTTTGTCTATAATATTGTTGGCTACATACTGTGAACACCCCCTAATATAAAAATGTTTTATATGTTTTTAAAAGAATGAGAAAAATACTTCAGCCTTTCCTCTAGTATACTTGACGTGTATTTTTATTAGTATTGATCATTTAGAAAAGTAGCTTTGAGCTTCATAATTTTTATAATGTCATATATTTTTAAAAAATTGTTATTAAATTTGTAGGAATCCCTATAAACATGTTTGACTTATGAACTGTAAGATTTCAAAGTAGTTTAAAACTTCTTCAGTGACTAATGTTAAATATTTACTCATTACTTACTTTGTCTTTAGTACCTTTATGGAGATAACAATTTCTCAGCTTTATATTACTCTCATTGGTGTTGGAATTTTATGCCAAATGAACAATAAATTTATAATTCTGTTTTAGCTCTTTTTATAGAAATTGATTCATTAAACTCAGACCTTATTTATTAATAATTTTTGGAATTTATCTCTTCTTAATGAATTGCTATACTTAATATTACCTAGTTCTGTTACAATTTACTTATTAATATAAAATATTTTCTATTTTATTATTTATGCTTATCACTATTGCTTCATATTCCACTTGTTTCTTAACCTACATTTTTTTCAGGTCTTCAATAAACAAATATTAATCCAACAAGAGATACCCTTCCATAAGCGTCCAAATCAAGCATCTGTTATTTCTCATGTGTTTTATTAAAAGGTTCCCAAATGTCTTTTAGAATTGCAGTTGAATGATATATTTCAGTTATATCAACTTTTGGAATAAACTTTAGCATTTTATTTGTGTTTGGGTTTCACTTCTCAGATTTTGAAAATATGTTTTAGAATGTTTAAAGTGGTTTTATTCCCATATTGCAAAGCCTGAACAGCTTTATAGTGGGCAGACAATCTCATCACACTTAAAAAAAATCCAAATTGGCAGCTAGATGAATTTGAAATAAAAATATATTAAAAATTGCAAGGTAGCAGGAGCCAACAAATTTAGGTATCATGAAAGCAGCTATTTCTCTGATAAGATTAAGACAGTGAGTGGTATAAGCATATATTTTACAAATCTTTGGTTTCACAACTTTGTGTGAGTCAGAAGTCCAGGCCATAAAAGTGTTTCTGGAAGGCATTCCAACCTAAGGCAGGAATGGAAGCTACTCCGAATATAAATATATTGGGGTAAATACGAAGTGTGCCCCAAATCACCTTCTGATGGCCGAAACCCCAAAATAACTACAGCTATTTCAAGATCACCCACAACAGAGAACTGTGCAGACTAGAAGCCAAAGTTAAAGGAGATGCCATTCTTAAGCAACTGTGGTTAAAATCTTTACTCTTGCCTATTTTTATAAAAAAACATACTTGTGTGAATCCATTGCTAGGATCACATAGCTTTAGAGTAAATGAGCTTCAACAAGGAGGAGTCCAAAACAAAGGAAAAGGGGAGAAATAAGCAGAAAACTGAAAAAAAATGTGGTAAAATATGGATACATTTAAATAATATTTTGAATGGAGATTAAAGGCCATTGAACTCATCCTTGAATAGCGTGTGGGAGCCTACGTGTCCTGAAATTCTTTTACTGCAGCATTTAAAAAACTCTGCATTCACTCAAATCTAAAGAAGTGGATGGCACTTAACATTAGCAGCCAAGAGTGTATTTATTCGAATCCTATTGCTGCTCTGTGTTAATTTTAATCCTAAAGCTGCAAAACAAATCGCTAAAATTTTAGTGCCAAAAACAATATATATTTATTATGCCTCAGTATATGTGGGTAAGGAATCCAGGCATAGCTTAGCTGGTCCTTTGCTTTGGGTTATACGTGGTTGTAATAAAGTGGCCAAATGAGCTGCATTCTCATTTGGAGGCTCAACTGGAAAATAATCTGTTTCCAGGTTCACTCAGTTTTGTTGGCCAAATTCATTTCCTTGTGGCTAGATATGACAGTGACCCTCAACATCTAAAGATCAACTGCAGCTCCTTGCCATGTGTCCCTCTCACAGGCAATTCAGAGCATGCTGCATTACTTCCTCCGGGTCAGCAGGTGAATTTCTGTCTCTGTTCTGCCAACACAGTCTTATGTAGTGTAAGACTGAATCATTGGAGTAATATCCAATCACCTTGACACATTTGATTGTTAGAAGCAGGTCACAGTTCCTGCCAATGCTCAGAAGAGTATTATACAATATGTATCATCAGGGGGAGGCGATTCAGGGAATATTTTAGGATTTTCCTACTACAGTATGGAGATTACTGATTCACAGTGATTTTGTAATTTTTAAAAATTACTTTATAGTAACAGACGCTGTACAGGTAGCCAGTGATGCCAAGTAAAATCTAATTAAGTTTGAGTGGTAAAAAATAAATCATGTTTGTGGAACATTTGGCATTCCTTAGTGTAAACAGGGCATCTTTATGAGGAAAGAGTACTTGAGTATTTCATTTTATATTTTATTTTACTTTTGAATTTAGTGTAAAAATGTTTTATTTATTAATTCCACTTTTATAGGAAATCAGTATGAATGTAAAAGAATGTTCTTTTCTTAACAACTTGACCAAGACAAGTTGATATTTGAGGAAAAAAAATGTATCAGTTTCCACTAAGAGAGAACCTCTGAGTAATATCAGTGCAAAGATCTGTAAACACTACACTGGTATTTGCCCCAAGGAAATCAAAATTTAATAAGAATATAGAGTTGGCATAAGAAATGCAAAGAATATTGTGGAAACAAATTGTGGAACAACTGATTCGACTCATATGTGACCTGGCAGTCTTCAAAAGGAGATTAATTTTTTTTAATTTTTATGTTTATTTTTGAGAGAGAGAGAAAGACAGAACGTGAGCAGGAGAGGGGCAGAGAGAGGGAGACACAGAATCTGAAGCAGGCTCCAGGCTCTGAGCTGTCAGTACAGAGTTTGATGTGGGGTTCAAACTCACAAATGAGGAGATGATGACCTGAGCCAAAGTTGGATGCTCAACCAACTGAGCCAGCCAGGCACCCATAAAAGGAGGTTAAATTTAGACTGAATTGTCAGGATTGGATAAATGAAGAAAAGGGAGTGGGGTGATAATAAGACAGAGAAATGAAACTGTGCAAACAGATTGGAAGAAAATGGCTTATCTGAGGGATGTTACAGAGGTAATCTTGTTTGATGTTTAGGAATCAATCAGAGAATAGTAATTGGCTTAATTGTTAAACTAAACTGGGGGCAGTACAGAGTTCAAGAAAAAGCATGTATTTTGAGCTATAGAGTAGGACTTTATACCTTAGGCAACAAAGTTTTGTGGTGGTTGCATAATATCTACATACTAAAAAGACAATTAATTAGCATGGGAGTTACCTTAAAGGGAAAGGATTTGAAGACTAAGAGAAAATAAAAATAAAAATAATAAAAAGTATTTATACCTTTGTCTAGAGAAAATTAAATTTAAAAAAAGAAGAAGAAAGGGTCTTCACTGCCTAATGTTTAAGGCCTTCTTGGATTGTAGGAGAGAGGTGGTGGGTAATAGTGAATAAATGAAAAGCAGACTTTCAAGTTATAACCAGGAAAATAGAAAAGAAAAGAGAAAAATAGATTCCTGCACATGATAGATACTGAATCTAATCAATGTATAGTTGATCTTGGTCATGTTCAACAAATGGGGTTGGAATTTCCATTAACATTAATGATTTTCAGGCAAGTTCATATGAATTTCTGTATTGCATCTACATTTGGAGGCCTGAGATAATATATGTCAAAAGTACAATTCACAATGTAGGATTAAATGAAAGTCCATGTGGTAGTTGGGATGAGGAAGTAGAAGAACTATAAATCATATGTAGCTAAAAGATAATCTGGGGCACCTGGGTGGCTCAGTCAGTTGAGCGTTCAACTTCGGTTCAGGTCATGATCTCTCTGTTCATGAGTTCAAGCCCCACATCAGGCTCTGTGCTGATAGCTTGGAGCCTGGAGCTGTCTTCAGATTCTGTATCTCCCCCTCTCTCTGCCCCTCCCATGCTTATGCTCTGTCTCTGTCTCTCAATAAATAAAATGTTAAAAAAAAAAAAAAAAGATAACCACTTAACTCTGCTGTAAGAGGGGCATATTGAGGATAAAGAACCTTTATGTTTCTAGCTTGAGAAAATCAAGGATGGTGAGGTCATTAACAGAGATAGCCTCCAAAAGAGGACAAGTGAATGTGGGGGGGACGTGCTGATGACAGTTTTAAAGTGTACATATCTAAATGATTGAAATCAAAAGAGAAAATGCTGTGTTGAAGATCTGTGAAAAATGAGATGCAGTGTTACGGATTAAAATAAATCTTTTAGAATAACAAGCTATTTTTCTTCTTTATTTAACTTACACAAATCTTCGTTGCAAGGATAAAAGCATCTTTAACTTATAAAAAATGCATATTGTTTTAAAATTTCTATTGAGTTAGATGAGGAAAAAGTGGCAATAATTTGGTTGAAATGAATGAGAAATTTGAGTCTGGTGTGAAAACTCAGTTTAGATCTTCAGATGCATAGACACAATCATCCACAAGAAACATTTTAACAAGCGCATCATTTAGAACATAAATAATCTGAAGATTACATGGTATAGTCCATTTTAGCTAGGGATTTCTGCATAACAAACAATCCTAAAATTTAGTGTCTTAAAGTAGAGGATAGTAAACTGTGACCACATGGGTCAAACTCTGCTTAAAGTTTCTTGATGCATTACCTATAAGTGAAGTTTTACATTTTTTACTGGATGGATTGTAAAAGAAAAAAACAAAACACAAAGATTGTCCATGGCTCACATATATACCTTTCCACTGACCTAAATTATCCGCAAGCATTTGCCATGATTTTATAGTTTAGACAGGACCCAGCTAAGATGTCTTTTGGCTGCTTTATTATACAAACATCCATGAGAAGCTAGTCTACAAAAAGTCAGTTACTATCTCTGGTCATGTGATATGCAGAAATGCAAGAGAACCATGGAGAATTGCCTCTGACATACATTATAGTCCTCTTACTCTCAAGTTTAAAACATGAGACATGTGTGTTCATGCATGTAAATACATAATACAATCATTTAATTTTCTAAAAAAAAGCAGGAGAACTTGATTAATGGCAATATCAGTGTAGCTCATGAATCTAAAAACAACTCTAGATATAGGGCTTTTCACATTGAATTGATATGTTAACCTTGTTACCATAAAAATATAATTTTGGAATATCACCCTTTATCCTAGGTCATTATTAATAAAACAGACAAAAATGCTTCCCTTATTAGTGGATTAAAGTTAAAATTTAATGAAATTTCTGTTGTAGGTTGTGGGTTCATGAGTTGGAGGTACGCTGACTCTGAAATATTTAATTTGGAATTTATGGAAATTAGACTGCCAGTAATAACGTAGTCAATCATAATCAACCTATCTAGCCACATGACCAATTGAATTGCTGATGGATAAATGAATAGATAATTTTCTTATAGTTTGTTTGTATCTATCTGTGGAATATGTGCTAGAGCAAAAATAAAATTAATTGAGAGCTTGGAGAATGTTAGAGTGTTTCTATGTCTTTTATAATTAGTGTGACCATATAACTGTCATCCAAACAAGATCTTATTTAGAATATTGAAAGATGATATTAATTATTATACCCTGAAATAGACATGAACCTAGATTGTCTTAGATAGACCAGATTTGACAGCCCCCAATAAGTAGTTATATCACCATCAGTAATATTTGCTTTTTTTATCTAAAGGGTCTCATTAAGACATTTAATATCAATAAGTATTGGATTTTTATTGGCAAAGCCTGGAAATGACAAACATTAATTTTTTTAATTTTTTTTAATATTTATATAATTTTGAAAGAGAGAGAGTGCAAGCAGGGGAGGTGCAGAGAGAAACACACACAGATCTGAAGCAGGTTCCATGCTCTGAGCTGTCAGCACAGAGCTTGATGTGTGCCCCGAACTCACAAACATTGAGATCATGACCTGAATCAAAGTTTCATGGATATCCAACAGAGTCACTCAGGTGCCCCTAAATTTTTTTTCAATGTTTATTTATTTTGAGAGAGAGAGAGAGAGAGAGAGAGAGAGAGAGAGAATAAGCAGGGGAGGTGAGAAAGGAAGACACAGAATCCAAAGCAGGATCCAGGTTCTGAGTTGTCAGGACAGAGCCTGCCACAAGGCTTGAACTCATGAACCTTGAGATCATGACTACTTGAGCCGAAGTCAGATGCTTAACCCACTGAGCCACCCAGATACCTCTAAAAATGACAAACATTTCAAAGAAGCTGTCACTTCACCAGTATATATTAGAGGATTAGGCAGATTGAACAAGTTTACTTCAAATCTGTTTTTTTAATGTTTATTTATTTAATTTGAGAGAAAGAGAGGGTGGGAGGGAGCGACAGAGTCTCAATCAATCTCCAAGCACTCTGCTGTAAACTTCCCTCTGATTACTTCATTTAATCCTCACTGTATTCTATCAGAGAGCTTTCATTAATCTCATAAAACTTTATAGGTGAAGAAACTAAGCTTATGGAGATTAAGTGATGTGTACAAAATCACACAGTCTATATGGGGTGGGAGCCAGGATTTGGACCTAGTCAGTTTGACTCTGAGTTTTTAACAGCTATACTGTTTGTAATGTATATATATACTTATAATGTCAGGTCAACAGGTCAACTTTGTTACTCAACTATGTTTTTAATTTGAGATGGATATTCACCAGGGCAAAGCACTAATGATTTTAGCATGCTTTCACTAGGTGGTGAGAAACTAGCTGGACATTTATATTTGTTTATTTTACACAAAACAGCAGAAACAAAATAACATCAAACATGGATACTGATGTGCTAAAGTGAATTGATTCCTTTGCTGAAACTATATGGTTTCCCCAGGTCCTGAAATATAGATATCATTACTTAGGTTTACCAGTTGAACCATATTTTGATAGTAGACATAGAAAATTTAGTTCGTGATGAATGGAAGAATTCTACCCTTGAAGAAGATAAAAGTGAAATGTTCTTGAAATTACCCATCCACTTCCTGCCCCCTTTATTATGCTGATTTATACCTTAATCTACTAGATGAGACCATAAAATGAAGATGTGAAATACAAAACTGAGTCAGCTAAAGGAGAATTTTATGTGTATGTCTCCCTACTCATTAGGAAATGTCTAGAGAGTTAGTATTTCATTCAGCCTTCAACACTTGAGAAGAAATCACAACTATTATGTCTATAAGTCTATAATAAGAACTAATAGTCTATGATAAAAATACCAACATAGGCATCCATGGGGAAAAAAACACAAAAAGCTTTGATCATAACAACATTCTATAAGAGAGATGAGGGGTAAAAGAAAAATTCTTCTTCTTTATAGTCTCATATTAAGTTCTATTCAAATTAGGTCTATTAAAAACACATGATTCAGTCTTATTAAAGATACCTCTGTTACTATTATCTCTCAAACAAGGCAGACACTTTAACATTTCCCTTAGTAGTCCATAATCCAAAGCTATCTATACCACTTGCTTTTTTCCCATGACCTTGATCAGGAATACATGTAGAACTTAAAGGTAATTTAGTGTTGCCTATAATTTAAATAAAAAGCCTTAACTGAGGCAGAGATGGAGCTTGTAGATATGATGGTGATGATGACAGAAGGATCATAGTCTTGAATGGAAAGGTCATTCAGAAATTACAATTACGCATATTATGTGCTATCATAATCCTCTGCATTGGATTGAAGGAACAGATGTGCGAGATTTCTCATGAGAAATCATGCTGAAGCTGAATTTTGAAGGTGGTATTGGGATACCCATACAGAATTGGGAGAACCGTATCTTATTAAAAGATACTAGTCTATGTAAGTATTTATGCATGACACTAAAATGCAAAGCTTATAACCTAAGAGGAAATCTCTTATTTAGTAAAGTACATCAAGCATAGAAAATTATCTGATATGAAGTAGGCATTTGATTAATATTTGTTGAATGAATGACAGAATATGGTGAAACTGCCTTCAGTTTGGTACTAATGCAGAAGAGACAGCTAGGGCAAGGCTGGCTCTCTGTGTTCAGGCAGCAGTGTCATAAAAGAAAGCAGGAGGTGATTGTGTGTAGACAGGGCCAGGGAAGTGTCAAGGGCTGTGTTCTATTACTGGTTACTTATCTCTCAATAGACAGATAAACTTGGCCATGAAGAATAAAGATGAAAAGTTCAAGACAGGGGCGCCTGGGTGGCTTAGTCGGTTAAGCGTCCGACTTTCGCTTAGGTCATGATCTCGAGGTTCGTGGGTTCGAGCCCCGTTTCGGGCTCTGTGCTGACTGCCAGCTCAGAGCCTGGAGCCTATTTTCAGAGTCTGTATCTCCCTCTCTCTCTGACCCTCCCCTGCTCACGCTCTCTCTCTCTCTCTCCCTCTCCTAGAAATAAATTTAAAAAATTAAAAAAAAACATTAAATATTAAAAATTAAAAAAAATTAAAAGCAACTTTGTGAAATATTAAAAAAAAGTTAAAGACAAAGGAAATAAGACAAAACCTTTCTCTACTCCATGATTTCTCAAATCTGGGAAGTTTTCTGGGTCCTCAGTGCCTAGGGAAGTTGTTCGAGTTCAGAGGAATCTATTAGGAAACCATGCTACATTCATAATTTTAATTCTATTATTATTTTTGTCTGTTTTATCTTTATTGGAATTACAAGATGAAATAATGATGCTGTAGGGTTCTTTACTATTTAAATATGTAATTCTTCTCCTAATTTAAATCAAGAAGGATCAAATGTGTCATAGTAAGCTATGTAAATTTTATCTTTAAATTAATGAAGAGCCAAAGAATGATTTTAATCAGTGTTGGTAAATTAAATTTTATTTTCAAGGACAGATATTTTGGTGCCTGAATCAACAGGAATGGCAACTGGTCACTGAATGTGGAGAACCTGAGAAAACATTCCCTTTGAACTTTCAAGACCATGTTAATTTGTCTCTAGAAGATATAGCCAGCCTTATCACATTTCTTACTTGGGAAATTATGTATTTTATTCTATAACAATATACATTTACTTGCTTATGTTATTTTGGATAGATAGATTGTGGATAGATAGATAGATGATAGATATATATAGATATAGATATCATATATAGATAATAGATGTTTTAAGAAATTGACTCAAGGAAATATATTCAAAAGCACGTTATAAAAAAAATAAAGTGACTAATTAAAAAATGATACAAGCAAATTGTGCAGTCTGGCAAGTTTAAAATCTGCATTATGGCTAACAGGCTGGAGATTTGGGTCAGAGCTGATGTTGCAGTCTTAGTTTGAAGGCTGAAAACAGAATTTCTATGTTGCAATCTGAACATGGAATTTCTCTTTGGGAAATCTCCCTTGTTTTGGATGATGATGACCCATATTGCAGAGAGTATTCTTTTTACTCAAAGTCAACTGATTGTCAATTTAATTAAACCGAAAAGGGGCTCCTGTGTGGCTCCGTGGGTTAAACGTCAGACTTCAGCTCAGGTCATGATCTCACAGTTCATGGGTTCTAGCCCTGCATCGGGCTCTGTGCTGACAGCTCAGAGCCTGGAGCCTGCTTTGGATTCTGTCTCCCTCTCTCTCTGCCCCTCCCCTGCTTGCAGTCTTTCTCTTTCAAAAATAAATAAATATCAAAAAAATAAAAAGAAAAAACTAAACAAACAAAAAAAAAACTTTATATCAACATATAGACTGATGTTTTACGAAAATCTTGACCTCACAGTCTAGGCAAGTTGACTCATAAAGTTAACCACCACAGGAGTACACATGATAGAAGAAGAGGGCAGGATATCTTAGTATACAGAGGCCAAGACTGAGTGTTTGGAGGACAAAGTGTCCAAAAGTGTTGAATAATCCAGAAAAGTCAAGCAATTCAAGTACTAAAAAGCATCCTTTAAATTTATTCGTGTTATTTGAACAATAATAGTAAAAGTTTAGAGAATAGGTAGATACGAAAGAGCTTACTTGGTAACATCTATGGAAATTCAACTGACAGAGGCTGGTAATAGAGGAAAAAACATCTAGATAGCCTTGGGTCATGGGATGAATGTGACTTCCTAAGCAGCAAATGCAGGAGGTAGGTAGATGTGGAAGACAGAAGTTAAATTATGTGTTCAGTTTGACATCAAACTGTATCTGACTGTGGGGCCGTTTAGAAGAGACTAACCAGCTTTGTGAATTAATGGGTTTTGGCAGAAAGTCTTGTTAGAATAAAAAAAGAGAAGAAGAAAAAGTAGTTCTAGGGACCACACACATTAAGGAATGTGAAAGGAAAAGGTGGAGGAAGGTGGAAATGAGAAAATGACTTTTTTCCCTCCGCACTGCCATTTTGTGCTAAGACTTTACAAGAACTTACTTTATTCAAACCCACATTATGAGGTAGATGTAAGTCTATATCAGTATATAAATTGAGCCTCTGTAAAAGTAAGCTGCTTATCCAAATTGCTTGCTAAAGGAGATGAAAAGACAAATTTCCCTGTCTTTAATCTAAAGCTCGAGTCTCAAGACTCCAGTCTCAAGACTTAACCATTGTTGTGGTAGACAAAATAATGCCCTCTCTCAGATATGCATACCGTAGTCCCTGGAACCGGTGAATAGGTTACTTAAAATGACAAAATGAACTTTGCAGATTGAATTCAAGTGACCTTCAGGTAGAAGATTGTTCTGGGTTATTTGCATAGGCTGAATATAACTAATCTCATGGGTTCATAAAAGGGGCAAAGAGGAATGCAGAAGAGTTGGTCAAAAAAGTATAGAGATGGAAGTAGAGGCAGCAGAGATTTGAAACAAGAGAAGGATTCAACTCCCCATCCTGTATTTGAAAATGAAGATGTATGTCACAAGCTGAGCAATGTGGGTGGCTTCTAGAAGATGGGGAGGGCCCTCGATTGACAGCCAACAAGGAGATAAGAATCTAAATAACAGCCTTCTGGAAGGAATGCCGCCCTGCCATCCTCAAGATTTGAGTTGCTAATCCGGTCAGAACTGTGAGGTAATAAATGTACATTGTTTTAAGCAAATTTAAGGCAATTTGTTATGGCAGAAATAGAAAACTAATATATTTAGTTTGTATGAAAATGTTATGTATACCTTATACTAAATGGTAGAGAGATAAAAATATTAATTAAAATATGCATGCTGACTGAAGCAAACACCCTTCTTTTTTGCTTATACATGTGGGATGATGAAAATGCATGATAATCAAATACAGGACACTCCAAATTTAACATGATTTTATAACAGAAATGCTATTGAATAGAAAGAGCACACAATTCTGTTTGTTTTACAATTTTAAAGAATAACAAGAACTACAATCTCGATAATCAGGATAGCACAATTGTTTATGGTGTATACTTTATCATATCTAACAAATTCTCACTAAAATGAAATAGTGCAGCCAATTCCATTTTCCCGCAGTAATAAGTTTTTGTTTTACCCCCGGGGTTCTTGAGCCAATTCACCCAGTGTAGATTGAAATGAACTTGAGATCCTCAGATTCTTAGACTTATGATACCAAAACTCTTTCCTGTATATAATCTGTTGGCCTTTTTTTTTCTTTTTTTCATTTTTTGTACTTTATATTATTTATATCATATTTGTTCCAAATAGAGAATACTGGTTACTTTTTATTAGAAAAATAAATCTTTGCTGAGAAGAAGTTGATGTACAGATATTTAGCTCATTTTCCTCCATTTATCTGGAATTATACTGTAAAACTGAACATGTGAAGACAGATTAGTTGAAGTTGGTCTTCATTGTAACATTAATAGGACAAGAAATGGCACCAAATGCTAATATTTAAGGCTCAGTGTGTTTCTACTGCAGGCTATGAAGTCAATATGATTTAGTTTTCACTTTATTTTTAAAACTGTTGAGAACTTCACAACATTTAAAAAGAGTGTTTTCTTCTGGTTTATGGAAACAATGGCCCTATTATTTCTATTCTTTACAAATTCTATTTGCAATATTTCTTTTTGATCTCATACTTTCAATGATTTATTCCTTCTAGGCAGAAAGAAAAAGCATTCAAAATAATCCTCTTTTTTTCTGTTACTTTGTACAAATCAAGACATGAGAATTTAATTTACTTAAAAGGGTAAATGTAACTGTCTCACCCACTAACATAAAGTTAAATAAAATTCTGGCTTTCCAAATCAGGCATAGAAATTTTCTTTTTATTTCTGCCGATAATTTCTCTAATACTACCAAACATAATTTTACTGGATCCTTTGTTCAGAGTTGATTTACAAATAATTTAGTGAATCAAAATTGATATGCTGATCTCTCCTGTTTTCTGAGTTGATCATAAACATTGTAAGATATGCCCTTTCCCTCAGAAATTTGCCATCAAGATCAAATGAAAAGAGAAATATCTAAAATCTTGGATAATAAATAGTCACAGATTTTAAGTTCCATTTTATTAGAAAGATAATAAAATTCTCATGTAGTTGAGACTTTATCATGGTTTTCAAAACTAAAGAAAATTAAATAAAATAGATAAAAACACCTGATTTTTTTTCAGCAAAGTTACTGAGTTGTTCAACTTCTGCGTTGATGTTCTGCGTCATAACACCTAGGCGAACATTTACTGCAGCACATCGCAGGACATTAAAATGTGACTTTCGCTATGTTGGGAGCCATTCTGAGCCCACTAGTCGAGAAAACTCCTGGTGAGGTTAAAGCAAGTTTGCACGGTCTCTTGCCATCTGATGACGACCAATATCCACCCCCACACAACTATTTCTGCTTGAGCACTGACCCCCAAGGTACCTTGTTGATCGGAATCAGGAGTGACTCGTCCCCTTATTCTGGCCCTGGTATGATGATTGCACCTTGTGAAGGAACTTATTGTGGGAGCTTCTTTTGATTATGGGAACATACATCTTGTCTCCAGGAAGTCTTGTTTTCCTCCATACTTTCCCTTGAGCTATGAATAGGCCAATGACCCTTACTCATAAAAGATTGACCTTTACATGTACAATTCTCTTTCTACCATTGCGTTAGTCCAAGAGGTTCATACAGCTCAACATGTATATCAGCTAATCAACCAAAAATGTCTCTCATGCCCTAGCTATTCAAGAAATCATAAAACTAGACACAAAGCCAAATACACTCGAGGAGGCTATTCTATGTATTGGAAATGAGCTAAACTTTTTAAAGGTACGGTTGGCTCTCCAGTGTCATAAGGAGTATACTGGACAAAAAAGTCTTGCCCGGAAACAAAGAGCCTAACTTAGAGAGAAGGAACAGATAAGGCCAGGACATAAGTTACCACATATACCTTTGCTAACTGATGATGTATGGCAGTCCCTTTCCTAAGGCCTACATTCCACAAACCCCTTTCCTTACCCTGGCAGCTGTGATGAGGATGGATAAGAGTATCTACAAACCTATGACTTAATCTTAATATTATTAAAATGTGAACCCCCTGTTATTTTCTTAGTTACTCAACCTCACTATAATTGGGACAGTTCTGCAAGAAGACTTTTGTAAGGGGCGCCTGGGTGGCTTAGTCCGTTAAGTGTCCGACTTTCGCTTAGGTCATGATCTCGCGGTTCGTGGGTTAGAGCCCCGCGTCGGGCTCTGTGCTGACTGCCAGCTCAGAGCCTGGAGCCTGTTTCAGTCTGTGGCTCCCTCTCTCTCTGGCCCTCCCCTGCTCATGCTGTCTCTCTCTCTCTCTCTCCTAGAAATAAATAAAACATTAAAAAAAAAAAAGAAGACTTTTGTAAAACCTGTTTCTGTACATTTTCTAAAACATCACAGAGAACTATCCATTGTAAAAATTCCATTTTCTTATGCCATGTTAATGTTTGACCTATACATAAAGACTCCAAAACCGACAGGGCAGAGATGCCTGCCTGGTGACCAGAAAGAATCTCAGGGCTCTCTCACTCCTACCTTCACCAACACCGTCCATCCTTCAGGGACCCCTGGACCCAGCTGGAGCTGAACTCCGGCATAAATGTGTCTATTCCATGTGGTTTCTGTAGATCACATTTGTATCTTTTTAAATTTTACCTTATTTTTCCTCTGGGTTCCTGATATTTAGCATAAAGCTAACCTTGCATTGTGTTCACTAAAGCCTTATACTAACCCACACTAGGGGTTAAGGTGGAATATGAACCACAGGTTTAACAAGATCCTGGAGACGCTTTGTGAGCTGGAGATCATGAGTAGGTGGATGTACAATCACACACAAACATTGGTGTACCTTCCTTGTCTGGGATCCATAGATCTCTATTAGGTCAAGTGCTCTTCAGGAATTGGGGAATTCTGATCATTTCACCAGGGATCTCTATCCCATTTCTACTGTTGCAGGATTCTCTCACAGAGAGTCGTGACACCAAGGCTGTTCTTTCCAGAAAGCAACTTTATTCGTGCTGGCACCGCTCAGTTGGGTTCGTACCCAAAAGAACTGAGCGGCCCACATCACATGGCATAGGTTTTTTTTTTTTTTTAAATACATTTTCTATTTCTTTATCTCCATATATGGTAACACACATAAACATGCAGTCTGATTAAGTTGTCTCAGTTTACAAGAACATGGAGGATGTAGGCACCTGGACCCATATCTAGGTGACCTTGAAGTCTTCCCTCCTCTCTTCTTCATTTTTTTCTCTCTTTAGGGAGGAGTCCCTACCACACTACATTCACACCAAAGAAAATGTATTCACCTTCCCTATCCAGCACTCAGGTAGTCCACCATGGACCAATCCTTCATCTCCACTTGCTCCCTGCAGTTGTTCTACTAATTCAAGAATTCTGTACTTGACCTCTAGATGGAAGTTAGGGAGACAGGCCTGGAGTGGGGAAATCATCCTTCTAGAACGGCTGCTCCCTCTTCAATGTGTCAGTTATAATATTTTTACGTGATATCCCACTTCTGCTTCCATCCAATTTTTTGCAATTTGTAAAACTCGACCAAATATATCTTGATTTAAAATGTATATGCTATTGCTTGGTATAGACATTTCCCATCTTACATATTGTGGTGATACATTTAGGAGTGATTTGACCAGTGGTAACCAAAGAGGAAAGTCCAACGCCTTATATGTAGTCTCTAAGAACATCAACATTACATTCCAGATTTTCAAAGGAACTTCAGAAATAAAAGAAGGAAGGATGCCATGGCCAACACCATGTTTATGAAAGAGATAAAAAATCCCTTTATGGCTTCGAGAAGTGGATGCTCTCCCAACACATTACGAGTTTCTGAAACCCTACATCCTACTACTAGTTTTTCACCTATCCTAAATCCGTTAGAAACTTTCCTCAGCTTCACTTGAGCCACAAGGTTGACTAGAATCATGGGTAGGAAAAGAATAAAATAAGATTTAAGAGGTCTATCAGACTGAGAGAGAAATTATAAACGGATCTTCAGAAGATAACATTAGCTTCTGGTGAAATAGTGCCAGATAAAATATAACAACATTAAATTTAAATTATTAGAGCTTTCAGAGAGCTTTGGAAATTCATTTCCTAAGGATTATTCTGTTTGCACCGAACACAATTTAATTAGTGATTTTAATCAGGGGTTGGAAATGTCTCAATAAAGAACGAAATAATAAATATTTCCCCCTTAACTGCCCATACGGTCTCTCTCATGACACTACAATCCTAAAGAAAAGTCATAGATGATACAAAAATACATAGATGACTATGTTCTAATAAAACTTTATTTACACAAACAGGCAGAAAGTTGGATTTGACCCTTGTGCTGTAGATTATCAACCCCTAAACTAGATGAACAAGGAGAGAATATATCAAAGCCAGGAAATTCCAGAAGAAAAACAAAACATTAGACTTTGGGAAACTAGAATCAGAAAACCTTAATATGAAGTGTTCCAGAAAGTAGAACAAAGGTAGCTCTAATATTAGAAGACATTTTTTTCCTCAAAGATAGACCTGCACATGCAGAGTGACGTTATTAATAATAATGGAAATTTGAAAGCAGAACAGCTTACACTAAGAGAAGAAGATGATAAAGAATTAAATGCCAAGAATCCTATGTGTAGCTAGAAGTCCTTGGATTTTTATTTATTTATTTTTAACAGAGTCTGGAACATAGATGTATTAGTTTCCTAGGATGGCCATTAGAAAGTACCACAGAATAGGTAGCTTAAGCAACTGAAATTTATTTTCCCACAGTTCTGGTTGGTTACTGGGCCCCAGATCGAGGCTCAACAGGGCCAGTTTCCGGTGAGAGCTTTTTCTGGCTTTCAGAGAGTCACCTTTTTGCTTGTTTTCATATTAACTTTCTTTGGTGCACTGTTGGTGGGAGAAACTGAGAGGGCCCTCAGGTGTATCTTCTTATTTTTCATTAACATTTATTTATTTTTGAGAGAGAGACAGGAGTGCAATCAGGGAAGGGGCAGAGAGATAGAGACACAAAATCCGAAGCAGGCTCCAGGCTCTGAGCTGTCAGCACAGAGTCAGACACAGGGCTCGAACCTACCAACCAGAGATCATGATCTGAGCCAAAGTCAGAAGCTTAACCAGCTGAGCTACCCAGACTCCCAGAGGTGCCTTCTTATAAGGAGATTAAACTTATCAAGTCAGGGCTCCACACTTAGACCCCCATTTAATTTCTTAAAGGCTCAGTCTCCAAGGACAGCCACACTGGTAGGTTACGACTTCAGCATGAATTTGGGGGGAAAGATACTAACACTCAATCCATAGCAATAGAGATATTTTATATGGGCAGTGCAAGGAGGAATAAAATTGTGTAACTAACAAATTAATATTTGAAATAAGGAGACATATCTTAAGGTAAAACCTAGTTAAGGCTAGGAGCTAATTGTGGTATATGTAGTATTTAGCGAAGCCTTAGCATTATGGGATATAGGAAAAGAAATAAGAGAGAAAAATTAACTTAAAAATCTTTGTAAGTAGGTGTTGAAGAGAAACATTTAAAATAGCTCACTTTATGTGGTGGTTTGAAGTGTATTGGAAAGAGTAAAGATAAGGTGAGATACAAGATCTCTTTTATGCTCTCTCTCTCTCTCTCTCCATATATATATGGAGAAACAGTAGGATATAGTAACAGAAGAAAACAGATATGTAAATAATATACCTAAAGTAAACAAAATATGTTACTTAAGATATAAGTGCTTATTGTTATATTTCCCCAAAAAAGTATGCCAGTGGATTGTTTAAAAGCCTCATCTTTATATTGTTCACAGGAAATTTAAGAAATGAAATGGTAAAGAAAGCATAAAAATACAAAATATGGTTAAGGTAGATATTATGTAACTTTAATAGGCACAATTCAAAAGAAGATATGCATGTTGCACCTGGGTGGCTCAGTTGGTTAGATGTCTGACTTTGTTTCAGGTCATGATCTCACAGTTTGTGGGTTTGAGCCCCAATCGGGCTCTGTGCTGACAGCTCAGAGCCTGGAGCCTGCTTCAGATTCTGTTTCCCTCTCTCTCTGCCCCTTTCCTGCTCACGCTCTGTCTCTCTCTGTCTCAAAAGTAAATAAAACATTAAAAACATTAAATAGGGAAGACTTGCTTCACATCACATGTGTATAAAACTACATAGAAATCAAATGCATAAAAGGTAATAAGATATATCTAAAATGTTTATATATGGTCAAATATTTCAATAAACTTCTTTCAGAATTGGAAAGATGGAATAATCAATATTTTCTAAAGAAAATAAAATAATCACAAGAGGCATAATTAATCAGCTACAATAAAATTGAACATGCTAGTATAACAAAATTTAATTCCAAAGCCAAAAGTATTTCTCAATAATGAAATAATTGGTATTTTTTCATTTAATTCAACTTCCCAAAAACAAGTAGTTCCCCAAATATTAAGACTCACTCTTTAATATCAATCATATGCTTAATAAAATACCATACAGAAGGAAAAATATTAAAATTCTGCAAATGGATAATGCCCATAGAATCATAGGATGATGTCTTTATATAAAACTAGTCCTCATGAACAATTATTTGTATAAAAAACATGTGATGACCTCCACTAGTATTTATGATATACATATGTCTTAGTCCACTTCACTGCTATAACAGAATACTGGAGCTTATGTGATATATAAACAATTGAAATTTATTTGACACATCTGGATGCTGAAAAGTCCAAGATAAGGCACTACCAGATTTGGTGCCTTGTCGGATGTCCTAACAGGGAAGAAAGGGGAAGGGAGATCTCTAAGGTCTCTTTTAGAAGGCCCGAATCCTTTTCATGAGGGCTCCACCCTGATGACCTAATAAACTCATAAAAGCTGACCTCCAAATGCCATCACATTGGGATTAGATTTCAACATTAGAAACACAAACATTCCATGACTATACATACCAATGTATAAAGGAGTCAAGGTATGAAATAGCATTGCTGATAGTGTACATAAATAGTCAGAAGCACATGCACTAAGTATTAGTTTCTTAGGACTGCTGTAACAAAGCACCATAAACTAGGTTACCTCAGACAACAGAAATTTATTCTCTCATAGTTCCAGAGGGTAGAATTTCTGAAATTAAAGTGTCTGCAGACCCATACTCCTCTGAGTCCTGAGGAAGAATCCTTCTGGCCTCTTCCTAGCTTGTGATGGTTGCTAGCAATCCTTGGAAGTCATTGGCTTTGTAAGCATGTCAGCCTAATTTCTTGCCCCGTGCTCAGAGGATGTTCTCTCTGTGCCTCTGTGGAGGCCACCATAATCCAAAATGACCTCATGTTGACATCTGCAAAGACCCTATTTCGAAGTAAGGTCACATTCACAGGTACTGAGGGTGAGGGCTTCAATGTATCTTTTCTGGGAATATATTCAACTAACAGCAGTTATTAAAAGTGGTAATTTAAGGTCATGGAGTTTAGGGGTGTTCTATATTCTTATTTGGACCTAATCATGATTTGAAAACTGTGTACAATGAATATAATTTAATGTAAGAATTAAGAATGGCTGTTTAAAAATACATTTGAAGGGTTCACATGATATGATCTAAATATGATTCCTTAATCATATATAACTGACTTGTAAAAGTTACACTGATACTTTCAATTATGAATATAGATAGAAAAATAAAGAAATATTCAATTAATATGAGTTTTCAATTAGGAGCAGAACATTCGAGTACTCCACAAAAAACAAACAAACAAACAAACAAAAAAAAACTACAAACCCACCTTATTTAAGAATGACCTTATCATAATCATATGGCCTTGCTCATACACTGATAAGCAATGGAAAGAATGTAGGCTTTATTTCTCCAGAATCTCCTTTTATAAAAAAAGAAAAGACATTCCTGTAAGTTGACATTTGCTAAGGCTTCTCACATTACTGCCAAGGGAAATTTTTTCAAACCATAATAAATGGCTAAAATTCGTAACTGTGAATTTGGAAACAGTGTGTTCTTTTGTGTGTCTGTGAAAATAAAGTCCATTAAAAATTTTTTTTTAACATTTATTTATTTTTGAGAGACAGAGTGAGACATGGTGCGAGGGAGAGGAGGGGCAGAGAGAGAAGGAGACACAGAATCCGAAACAGGCTCCAGGCTCTGAGCGAATGTTCAGCACAGAGCCTGATGTGGGGCTCAAACCCACAATCCGTGAGATCATGACCTGAGGTGAAGTTGGACCCTTAACCTACTGAGCCATCCAGGTGCCCCAATAAAGTCCATTTTTAAAGTCTCAAACACTGTTTTCCTAAAATTTAGCTTTTGGGTAGGACCTGATTTTCTTGGATGATAAGTGTCATTAGTTGGAAGCAAGTGTGTAATTTCCAAATCCTGGAGAAGGAAACTGTCTTTTTTGGTGATATGATTTATAATTTTACTTTATTTAGAGAATTTCAGTAAAAGGAAAGTAATAAGCGGAGGTAATTTAAGGGGATTAATAATTTTCAAAATGCCAGAGGCCAAATTATAATCAAGTTTTCATACATTTAGTTAATTAACACTTTGAAACAGACTTAATTTATGTGGAATTTAGAGTACTCTTAATAGGTTAGACACATGTAATTGCTTCTAGTAGCTATAATCATCTTGATGCATAATTTTCATGGATTAGGATGAAGATAAATGATCTGGAAAAGCATTAGAATTCCAAATCTTGCTAAATGTTTATAGCAATGTTTAAGTCCCTTGAAGAACTTTCCAATCTGTTATTTCCTTTTTAACATTGTAAGTATTTATCAATAAGATAAAATAAACTTCTTGCTATAATTGATGTCAGCATTGTAATATTTAGAAGTTAGCTACTTGTTATTTATAGAAGGCATTATAAAGATAAAAATAAATCGCTTTCAGAAAAGTTTAACAAAGTCCTGTAAGCTCATAAAACTGTGGTAGAAATATAAAGCTCAATCATCCCTCTATAAAGTGTACATGTAGTTGGTAACATAAGGTTGTTCAATAGTAAGTAAAATGCACAGTAAGTCAATGAGAATGTATAGAAAACAGGAACATACAGAAATGTTAAGCCTGGGAGAGTTAAGTACTTTTAGTACTTGTTCTTGACTCCACTTCCGGTATCAGAAATTTTAGCTAACATAATAAGGTTATGCAAAGGAGATATTGTAACAGGAATTAATTCTGGAAGATTCCATCAAAGGAATAAACTATCTAATATATTAAATGTAGCTTCTTCCTCATTGCAATGAGTGAAATTTTCTTCATGTTCAGTGATGTTTCTAATTCTTCCTTCTCTTTGTCATTTTAATAAAAAACAGGAAAGTTTTTAAGAAATATTTATTTTTTTCCTGTTTTAGCTTATAAATCTTGTTGGCTTTAAATATTTTTAAAAGAATATCTTTATAACATCTACATTTTCTTAA
Organism: Hyaena hyaena; assembly: GCF_003009895.1. NCBI lineage: Eukaryota > Metazoa > Chordata > Mammalia > Carnivora > Hyaenidae > Hyaena > Hyaena hyaena. The sequence continues at coordinate 785,601 of NW_024081471.1, read as the reverse complement.
TGGTCACTTTAAATTGATGGAGATGTGCCTCATTTTTTGTTTCCCTCAAAATTCATTCATTCATTCATTCATTCATTCACTCACTTATTTATGTATTTAAACAACTGGTCTAGAATTGAACTGATACCCATTTGGGCTCTTGCTTCACTTTCCCAAATATTTGGCCATGCTATGTACTCTCTAACTTCTTCAACAGGAACAGAGTCCGGTGCCCCATTATGTGTGGCAATATAAAACTCAGACTAAATTTACAATAGTGTTCTTTTCGTTTTTCTCTTCCCATTCTCCTTTCCTCCCTTCCTTCCTTCTTTCCTTCCTCCCTTCCTCTTTATTTCTCTCTTTCCTTATTTCTTTCTCTCTTTCTTTCTTGGTTCCTCCTCTCCCTTCCTCCCTCCCTCCTTCCATCTCTTCTTCCTTCCTTCTTTCCTTCCTTTCTCCTTTTGTTCTTCCCCTCCTTCACTCTCTCCTTCCTTCCTTCCTTCCTTCCTTCCTTCCTTCCTTCCTTCCTTCCTTCCTTCCTTCCTTCCTTCTTTTTTCAGTTACTTCAAATCAGTGAGAGAAAATGGAAAAACAATCCGATGGTCCTCAAGCAGAAATCTCCACACTATGACCTCCTTTCTGCATACAGAATTCTAGAAAAGATAAAGTTTCCTTTAAATGTTGAGATTGTAGTAATTATTTCTTAAAAATTTAGCATAACCTTGGTATCACTTAGAGCAAGAAGAATTTCAGGAGGAGAGTTTGAAGGCTCCAGGCTTCTTGTCTGCCATTCTGTTTCTCTATGTTACTTGCCTTTTATGTAGACCATTATGGCTTATTTCTGAACCTGAACTGTAGTCAGTCCAGAAAACACTACTGTATTCTATCAGGATCATACACTGACATGTTCTCCTGTGGTTCTCTGATACCCTTCTTTTGCCATTAATATTTTATCTACATTTCTCTCTTAAAAGAATTAATGTTCTGTTTTGTTTGCTTCTTTTTTCCTACGTTAGGTAGATCAAGTTACCACAGATACCTTGATTTCTGCCATAGAGTCTTACTTTGTGTTCTGTTATGATGGTCTTACTCTGTAAGATAGGTTTTTACAAAAATGAACATGGTATACAAGGATAGTCTGAACATGTATGGGTTCTTGAACATATGTATTTATCTCTAGTCAAAGTACTTAGTTAGGAACTAAGGGCAGGTAAGTGAGGTTTACAGACCCCCTCTTTCCTTCCTCTCAAACATTTAAAGTCACCCTCTAACCATGAACCTGTTTGGGACAAAAATACCTCTCTTAAGCTGATTCCACGAAGTTTATAATCCTGAGGCTCTCTCAATAAAGAATAAGGATAATTAACTCAATGCACAGGATAGTATCTAATTATCTATTATATATGGAACTCTTCAGTAATTGGAAATATTAGCTAGACCATATGAAATTGCTGTTATTACAGGTCAAATTGGCCAACTAACAACAATTTCATATAATTTAAATTAATAGAGCAAAAATAAGATTGTTCCTTAGAGTAACTCGAGGTGGAAAAACTTGAGGGTTGAGGAATTGTGTTTGGAATCCCAATTTAGCAAGAAATATATTAGATCATAAAGGAACAAATCATTATTCAGAAGTCACTTAAAATGTATTGTTTAAATACGTTTAAGTAGACTTTTAAAAATATTTATTTATTTTTGAATGAGAAAGCACAAACAGGGGAGAGGAAGAGACAGGTGGAGGCAGAGGATCCAAAGTGGTTCTGTGCTGACAGCAAAGAGACTGATGAGGGGCTTGATCTCATCAACTGTGAGATCATGACCTGAGCTGAAGTAGGATACTTAACCTCCTGAGCCACTCAGGCACCCCAGTAGAATTTTTTTAAAGAAAACATTTTCAGACATAATTCAAAAGCCTAAAAGGGAAACAATATTATTAATTTTCACTTCCTCCACTAAAGAAGAAAAGGGTTATTCTATATATCCATATAAAACTGAATGCAAACCATAGTGGGAGTCTCTAAGGCCTTCAGGGAGATGTACACACAAAAATTAATATCAGGGCTTCTAATAAAAGCTGAGGACCCAGTGAGCAAATACGCACTATTGGATGTTTAGTGGGTTTTGGTTTGTAATTGTCCTAGCTTAGTATTACCTTATAGGAAGACCATTCTTCCCCATTTCCCACATGAGCTCCTCTACCCTCACTGTCATCTCTGTCAACATGGTGGCAGTTGGCTGCTGTCTTCTCATTCCTGACAAACACAGAAATCAATTTTACTTTCCTTAAACCTACTGCTAACTTTCTTACCCTGAGAGTCATGCCAATGTTACAAACTTCCATGAACTATGAGACTCAGAAGGAGACATTAAGTGGAAATGATAAACGCCAATTCATTCCTACTTTGTGTTAAGTACTCATTTATATTAATCCCCATACCTTTAAGTGTATCTCTCTGTAATTAAAAAATACTCTTGCAAACAGTGGGAAATAATCTATAGAAAAAGACCTGATGGTTTGCTTGGGTCATGATGCTAGCTCCTTGTGTCACAAAATAGTCAACCATACCTTCCTTTGTGCCATATGAGAATCCCAATATAAGAGAAAAATAGTTCTCAGAAGAAAAAACTCAAACAGTTCTGAGATCTTTCTCAGCTTCTATAAACTAGTTGCCCCCACTTGTTCTGAATAAAGTAGATAAAAGTATATTTATACAAGCGAGGCATTATGACTAGTTGAGTAGTTGTAGTGTGTATTTTCTTCTCACTTTATGCGGGGCATGCGAGGAAAGGACATAGCCTTAATTTAAAATTTTATTATGTACTATCTATTTCCACAACCAAAGCACAAGGTATAACTATGCCATAAGCTTTTATTTCTAAATTTTTATGATATAATGTTTCCTTCCAAATACATACAATTGCCTTCATTAAAGTCTACATAAAAGAGCATATGTAAACTCAATAATTGTGCCATGGTTCATAAGGATTGTAGTACTCCACTCTGAAATCTACTTCAAATGCTATGGAAAACCATTTTTGCATATTTTTATTGAGGAAAAAGTTTTGATATGAGAGTGGAATTCACTGTCAAAAAGAAAACAACTTGATATCAAGTTACTTTGTTGTGTCAGGGTGATACAACTTAGCATTTAAGACACTGCCAATTAAAAAAAAACCCTGATTTTTGGGGGGTGTCTGGATGGCTCAGTGGGTGACACATCCAAGTTCAGCTCAGGTCATGATCCCACGGTTCATGAGTTCGAGCCCTGTGTTGAGCCCCATGCTGACAGATTAGAGCCTAGAGTCTGCTTCGGAGTCTGTGTCTCCCTCCCTCTCTGCCTCTCCTCCACCAACTCTCTCTCTCTCAGTCAAAAATAAATAAATACATATTATAAAAAACTAAAAGAATAAAAATAAATAAATTAGAAGAAAATAAAATAATAGATAAAAACCTGATTTTTCCCCATGGTTTACATACCAAAGTGTGGATTCTCTATTATTCTCCAACTTTATGAAACTTTTATTTATGATGTCAAAGTGTTATTGGGTTTATATATACTTTGTATGAACTTCATCCCAGAGCAAATAAGATATTGCCATTTTTCATGAACCAGTACTATCCAATTCAGTTTGGAGCTGGACATTTAATCTGTTATATATCTCTTTGCCCAGTTGTATCATGTCTATTTGTCTCTAATTTTAATTTGAAAATTACTGTCCAAAACCTCTTGTAGAAGCACTAGTTCCTTTTATTGAAGTACGGTATTATAAATCAAAATTTGGGCATGTGGCGTGCTCATTGCATGCTTACTTTTTGTGCAAATTATTTTCATATTATCAAAAACAAAAACCAATAAATAAATAAATTATGTGATAGTTTTAGATTAATATCATCAGATAGGTATCTTATATGAAGGAAAAAGCTATGCCTCTGATTGCATATTAGGTGACGTTGTGTAATGTAACTGATTTTTAATATTTTGTTTTCCATAGTAACAAAGCAAAGAGACTTCTTTCTTTGACCCTCCATTTGTTGATTTAAAGGACAGGACACTTCCAGGATGCCTTTTCTTATCATCCCCCAATTCACTCTATGGTCATAGAAATTACATTAAAATGTACATAAAATCAGAGCTATTGAAAATTCCCACAAAATAATAAAGCGATGGAGTATGCTTTCCGTGTTGAATTTTGGGCTATTTTGAAGACTACTAAAGCTCATGTGTGTTATAGGGAATACTTTGCTAGGGGATTACTTATGTTTCAAACTTCGATGGCTAAAGAGACAAAATATCTGGAGGCAAGCAAGCAAACTAGACATATATGAACTGGAACCTTCCTTCTCATCGTGTTTAGTGGGACAAAGACACTGAAGTAGCTTGTGAAATTATTGAAAACATGCATACATACATGCACATAGTATCTATCACTTTTAATTTTAAATTTTCCCAGAAGTCACAATAACCAAAAAAAAAGCTATTCCTTGTTATCAAAACACTATTTTCTTCTTACAAGTATTATTTTTTAGCCAAATATGCAAGATATTCTAGGACAGGAAGAATATTCTCCATATTCAAAAACGAATCAATGTGATACATCATCTCAATAAAAAGGTTAAGAAACATGACCAGGTGCAGAGAAAGCATTTAACAAAGTACAACTTCCATTCATGCTAAAAACTCCTCAACAAAGTAAGGTTAGAGGGAACAAACCTCAACATAATAAAGACTATATATTAAAAATCCACAGCTAAAATCATCCCCATTCAGGAAAAGTGAAAGCCTTTCCTCTATGGTCAAAAACAATGCAGAGATGTCTATTTTCACCACTGTTATTTAACATAGTACAGCCCATTCCACAATAATGAAGCAATATAAAGAAACAAAAAACATCCAAATCAGCGAGGAAGAAATCAAACTTTGACCAGTTACAGGTGACATGATATTCTATATAAAAAACTCAAAAGACTCCACCCAAAAACTGCTCGAACTGATAATTTCAGTAAAGTCCTGGGATACAAAATCAATTACAGAAATCTATTGCATTTCTGTACACCAATAATAAGGTAGCAAAATTAAAAATTAAGGAACAAATTCTATTTACAATTGCACCAAAAGCCATAAGCTACCTAAGAATAAACCTAACCAAAGAGGTCAAAGACCTGTACTCTGAAAACTATAGAACGCTTATGAAAGAAATTGAAGAGGACACAAAGAAATGAAAAAAATACATGCCATGTTCAAGGATTGGAAGAAAATATAGTTTAAAATGTCTACACTACCCAAAGCAATCTACATGTTCAATGCAATCCGTATCAAAATTCTAACATACATTTTCACAGAGCTAGAACAAACAATCCTAAAATGTGTATGGAAACACACAAAAGACCTTGAATAGCTAGAGCAATCTTAAAAAGAAAAACAAATCTGGAGACATCACAACTCCAGACTTCAAGTTATATTACAAAGCTATAGCAATTGAAACAGTATGGTACTGGCACAAAAATAGACACATAAATCAATAGAAGACGATAGAAAACCCATAAATGAACCAACAACTATGTGATCAATTAATCTTCACCAAAGCAAGATAGAGTATTCTATAGGAAAAAGACACTCTCTTCAACAAATCGTGTTGGAAAAACTGGACCCCAATATGGAGAACCACTTTCTTAAACCATACACAAAAATAAATTCAGAATGGATTAAATATTTAAACATGAGAACTGACATGGGGTTTGTATGGAAGTATGGAATCACTATATTGTACACCTGAAACTAAAATTACACCGTGTGTTAACTAACTAGAATTTAAATTAAAAATTTACAAAACAGGATATTTTCCTCTTGTTAGCAAAAGACATCTGTAATTAGCTCATGTCTTTTGAAAAGGTTAATTTTAACTTTAATTTAATTTTATACATAAGAAAGAATCATATAACTTAATATCAAATAATCTTCTATGTACACAGAATGAAATCTATACATTATAAGATAGTTTGAAATTCTAAGATAGGATGCCTTTGATCAATTAAAAAAACCCTCAGATCAGGAGACTCCAGATGCTGGCGAGGATGTGGAGAAACAGGCACCCTACTACACTGTTGGTGGGAATGTAAAGTGGTGCAGTGTGGAGGTTCCTCAAAAAATTAACAATAGAACTCCCCTAGGACCCAGCAATAGCACTGCTAGGAATTTACCCAAGGGATACAGAAATGCTGAGGCATAGGAGCACATGTACCCCAATGTTCATAGCAGCACTCTCCACAATAGCTAAAACATGGAAAGAGCCTAAGTGTCCATCAACTGATGAATGGATCAAGAAGATGTGGTTTATCTATACTATGGAATNATTACATGGCAATGAGAAATAATGATATCTGGCCATGTGTAGCAACATGGATGGAACTCGAGGGTGTTATGCTGAGCGAAATAAGTCAGGCAGAGAAGGACAGATACCATATGTTTGCACATATAAGTGGATTAGGAGGAAGTTAACAGAGGATGAAGCAGGAGAAGGGGAAAATAGTTGGGGGAGAGGGAGGGAGGTGAACCATGAGAGACTCTTGAATGCTGAGAACAAACTGAGGGCTGATGGGTGTGGGAGGGGAACCGGGGTGATGGGCATGGGAAAGGGCACTTGTGGGGATGAGCACTGGGTGTTATATGGAAACCAACTTGACAATAAACTATTTAAGGAAGAAAAACAACCCTCATAAAAGACTCCAAATTTTAAAAGGAAAGTGACTAGTTTTTCTTTATTAAAAAATGATACTTTGTTCTGCCATTATCACTTTTCTTAAGTTTTTAAACCACACTCTGAGTTTGCTTCAAAATGATTTTCCGGCACTTTGAGCATCACATAGTGATGTTCAATATTTATTAATGTCAAGATAACCAGAGTCATGTGAAAATTATAAAGAAAAATATTTTAAAGAAAAGTAAACATCGTTGAGGTTTAAAATGGGCCCATCAATAAGATAAATAAAATCATATTTCATGTGCAGATTAAATGTTTAATGCTAATCTTCTACAAATCCAACCTAAAATAGATAACTTTCTTAATTATATAATTTGATCATGTTATCTGTGTAAAGACCCTATCCTTCCTAGAAAATTCAAGAAGTGTGATCCTTGGACTTCAACATATTCTTTAAAAGATTTGACATAGCTGAGGTTATAGGACTCTTCATTCACTTAGTCAAATATTTATTAATTAGCTATTTTATGAGAGACACTATACTGGAGGCATATTACTACAAAGAACGAGATCACCATTAAGTCCTTGTACATAGAACCTGAAGCCAGTTTAGCAGGCAACATTGTAAGAAAGAGTCCGTTGTAAAGAGTTAGTTGTAAAGACCCTATTTCTTACTAAAGAAATACAGCTGATAGCATTCATGAGCATCTCATATTTAGCCTTGAAGAGTGAGGGAAAACTTCCGAAAGCAATCATCTCTGTGTTGAAACCCAAAGCAGTCTCTATGTAAAGGAAGCTTTGAGGCTTAGAGTTTTTTCCTGCATACGGAACAGCCAGAAGCTGGAGAGGAACTGAACTGTAGAAGAGGTGGAATTAGGTGATTGCTCTCATCCCTACAATTCTAAGACATGCTCATGCAAATAAAATTGAGATAATATTCCAGGAATTAAAGCAGATTGTGTTCAGAGGTGTTGTTTTCTTCTTGAGGCGCCTGTTTTCATGTGGAACTATCATTGTTATTCAAGCGGTTGGAGTGCAAAACACAAAGGAGTTTGGGGACTAGCACAATCAGGATACTGCAGTAGAAATAAAATACAAGAACTGCATTTTTGAGGGGCCCTGGGTGGCTCAGTCAGTTAAGGATTTGACTCTTGATTTGGGCTCAGGTCATGATCTCACAGCTTTTGAGTTCAAGCCCCACATCAGGTGATGAGACTGTTTGAGATTCTCTCTTTCTCTCTCTTTCTCTGCCTCTCCCTCTCTCTTGCTCTCTTAAAATAAATAAATAAAATTAAAAGAAAGAGTTGTATTTTTGAGAATGAATGTGGGAGTTGACTTGTGATAAAAATGGCAACTGTGACCCATGTTCTGGAGAAGTGAGTCTGTGTCTCCTTTCTAAGATGGTAAATGAACATTTCTATATAAAACCAAGATAAGGGTCAAGACACCTTTTATTTCATTTTCCTTAAACATTTCTTACTTGCTTATCACCAAGTTCTACTGTGAAGAAGTATAAATCATCTGATTTCCAATCAGAGCCACCACCAGTCTATATCGTGGTTTTAGAAAGTATTATTGAGATCTCAAAATCAGTTTCTACTTGTCTATTTCCATGAATAGTCAGCTCTATAAAGCCTTTCAATGGAGAACACTTGACATTCAGTTGTGGCTTTGCCTCATGGAGACAATATGACTGTACAACTACCTACCTACCTAATACTGGAAAACCACATAGAACAACTGTGTGTGTGTGTGTGTGTGTGTGCGTGTGTGTGTGTGTTTATTCACTTTAGTGTGATTGCATAGAAACAAATGAAAAGGGATTACAATATGTATTCTGGGGGTCCACAATATGAAGGTAAGAAAATTGGCTGTCACATTCATAACCTCTGATTTTTCTCTTTAAGTAAGAATAAATGTCTTGTTCTGTAGTGTGACATCAGCAATGGGAGTGGACAAGAAATGAATATAGCTTCTCCCTTTGAGGAGAAAATAGATTCATTCTTCCTAGCATTGAAGAAAAAATAATTAACATGAGGTTTGCTAATAATATACATTATTTCTTCTTTGCCTTCCTAATTTTATACAATTAACCTGCTTTTCTAAAAAATATATATACATATATACATGTATATACATATATATATTAATTATGCCTGCTTTTGATGAAATATTAGGCAGTTAAAAATAGAGAAACCAATTTTCCCTGATTGGCAAACACTCTTTATTATGTCTTGACAATATGTTCTGAAATGGCATGTATGTGTCTGTGTGGATGCATGCACACATGTACACATGTGTACTACAGTTAATATAATTACAAAAACATATAAAAGGTATAATAATGATAAAAGCATCTTTTTTTTTACCCACAGTCCCTCAACTCTATTCTTTGACTATACTTTTTCTCCTGTTCCCACATGAAAACTCTATTGAGCTTCATGAATTATTAATAAGAAATAAAATGTTATCCAGTAATTTTAGATCATAAACCCAGTAACCAAAAATGACCAGTCCCAACTTATTGATTTAGAACTGTAACCTTTTGAAGCTTCCCTAACGTAACCTCTCAACCCTTTCCACAGCTTGCTCTTGCTATCATTAACAGTCAGTGCAAATTAAAAATAAAAAGCTTGTTACCTCTGTTGAAAGTAAGGGAAAAGACTCCTCCCTCTCTCTTCCTCTCTCTCTCTCACCCTCTCTCTCTCTCTCTTTTTTTTTTTTTTTGGAGCATTTTTCTTGGGAAACTTGTAATGAAAGATCTTTCTTTGTTTCCTTGAAATGTATATAAATCTTTATTTTCCTTTTATTTTATTTTATTTTATTATTTTCTCAAGTCTTATTTAAATTCCAATTAGTTAACATACAGTGTAATATTAGTTTCAAGTGTACAATTTAGTGATTCAACACTACCATACAACCTCCAATGCTCATCACAAGAATCCTCCTTGATACCCATCTCCCATTTAACTTACACACACCCCATCTCCCCTCCAGCAAACCCTAGCTTGTTATCTATATAGTTAAGACTCTGTTTTCTGGTTTGCCTCTCTCTTTTTTACCCTTATGTTTATCTGCATTTTTCTTAAATTCCATATATGAGTGAAATCAGACAGTGTTTGTGCTTCTCTGCCTGACTTACTTCACTTAGTATAATACTCTTTAGCTCCATCCATATCATTGTAAATGATGACATTTCATTCCTTTTTTATGGCTGAGTAATATTCTATTATATATATGATGTCTTCCTTATCCATTCATCAGTCAATGGCACTTGGGTTGTTTCCATAATTTGTCTATTGTTGATAATACTGCTATAAACATTGGGGTACATATATCCCTTCAAATGAGTATTTTTGTATCCTTTGGGTAAATACCTGGTAGTGCAATTGCTGGCTTGAAAGGTAGTTCTATTTTTAAACTTGTAGGGAACCTACATATTGTTTTCCAGAATGTCTATGCCAATTTGCATTCCCAGCAACAGGTCAATAGGGTTCCCCTTTCTCTATGTTCTTGGCAATACCTGTTGTTTCTCATATTGTTAATTTAGCCATTCTGACAGATATGAGGTGATACCTCATCATAGTTTTGATTTGCATGTTCCTGATGATGAGTGATGTTGAGCATCTTTTCATGTGTCAGCCATCTGGATGTCTTCTTTGTAGAAATTTCCATTCATGTCTTCTAACCATTTTTTAACTGGATTATTTGTGTTTTGGATGTTGAATTATAAAGTTCTTTATATATTTTGGATACTAACTTTTTATCAGATATGTCATTTGCTAAGATCTTCTTCCATTGTGTAAGTCACCCTTCAGTTTGAGTGTTTCCTTTGCTGTGCAGAATCTTTTTATTTTGATGAAGTGCCAACAGCTTATTTTTTCTTTAGTTTCCCTTGCTTTAAGAGACATATCTAATAAAAAGTTGCTAGTGTTGGTGTTGGGAAAACTGGATAGTATATCCAGAAGAATGAAATCGGACCACTTCCTTACACCATACACAAAAAATAAATTCAAAATGGATGAAAGACCTAAATGTGAGTCAGGAAATCATCAAAATCTTAGAGGAGAACACAGGCAGTAATCTTTTAGATATCAGCTATAGCAGCTTCTTTCCAGATATGTCTCCTGAGACAAGGGTAACAAAAGCAGAAATAAAGTATTGGGACTTTATGTAAGTCTTTTTAAAAGACTTGCTAAGTAAGCCTCTTGTCAGCTTTAGGACCCAGGAACGTCTCTGAAATGACCTGGGAGCCATTTCTTTGAAAGTCATTATCAAGGAAGATAGTGTCCCTACCTCGTAGTTTCTGTGGGAGAGTGTAGGAGCCTAACCTCTGTAGGCCCTCACTCCAGATTGCAAATATATTTCCTGTCATAAAAATATGAGAAGTTTGTTTTTCCTTTGTATAAAACCAAATAGCTAACAGGTGATCGCTCCAACTAACATGTGAATTTAGGATATTTATGTGTGACAAAATTTATTTAAGGATTTATTCAAGGATTTCTATGCATCAAGTCCTTACAACACATATGTCATGTGTCATAACTGCTTGGCTAAATAATGGGTACAGTTTTATTCGATATTTGCAATCTTTTGGTAAATTGCCTCCGATATCATCGTCTTCCAGTCTAAACATGATTCAGTAATAAAACCATTTCATTCTCTTATTTTGTGAGGAAGTTTTCTGGGTTTGAGAGATTTTGTTTTAATTTGTACTTCACCAACTCTATACACTTGGCCCCTTGCACTGGAGAGAAGTGAGTAAATATCTTTATTTCTGTACGTTCCTGTTTCTACTCATTTAGCTTTTAACTTCAAGGCCAGAGCAAGGAACAATACAGTGAAAGAAAAAGCTATTATTGCCTGAGAGGTCAGCCAGCATGATTGCCTTAGGCTCTTTGATTTTGACCAAGAGTTAGCTCTATTTTTTTCCTTTAAAAATGGAAATTTTCAGTTATATTTGACTTGGGCCAGGCCTAGGGCTATTCCTATATTCTTCTTTGGGCATTCTATTCGCTTACAGTTAGCACCTACGAATTCCTCCAGGAGTTCTAGAAACAAGAAAACAACAGTAAAGGGAACTGACAAAACCCTACCTTGATCAATCTAATATTTGAGTTTTATAGGCTAATATGGGCTTTTAAAAGATAATCTTGGATATATTAAAAATAAACTGATACATATAAGTTTGAGCAAAAATCAGTTTGACTAGGGTGGTACTAAACTGCACGTGGTTGGACAGGGCCCATTGACAGGATTTCAGGAAGATGAGAGGAAGGATGAAAATAAAGAGAAAACGATTGGTTGGCCATAGCTCAAAGCATAGTTGGCTGTTTGTGATTGGTTGTTCTCAGATTTGATAACCTTGATGCTCTTACAGGCTTTGATTTTGGTTTGCTTTCGTAGGTCCGCTTAGCATTAAACTTCCTCAGTGTAATGGCCTCTTTGATTAATTGAACAGAGCTAAGAGAAAACAAATACTGAGAGGAGGAAAATTAGTGTTAATGGGAAACATATGACAACTCCAGTTTAGGTGGCTAGATCTCCATTTCAGTCTGAAGAAGGTGGTACTCCTTTCATGCCAAAAGATTTCTTTTAATCATCCAGTTTTATTTAAAACAATTTAAGTAGAATTCTAGTCCCACAGATATTTAATCACTAAAATTAAACCATATTGTTCCTATTAAGAATACTAAAGCGCAACAGAAGGGTAAGAGAGGAAGGAACCAGATGTTTCCTCGAGTTGAAGTTCATGTTGCACTAAAGAAATTTGATTAATTAGGAAAGACAATTAATAGATGAACATTCAGTGTTTTACATACAGTATGAAATAATCAACATTCTAGAGGTCCTGAAAGATTATAAAGCAATGGAGAAGTAGTGGAGAAAAAGAGCCGGAGGAACATAAATGTATTGTTGGAGGCTGTATATTGAAATGCGGTATTTCCGGTTTGAGCTAGGTACTGCAATGACAATATCCTGGCTTTGCAGGGGAGCAGTGATTCTGGAACTTTGACTGAGGCAGGAGAGAATGAGGTATCTTTGGGTGGTGTATGAGTTTGGGAGGATTTCCATCACAAAGTACCACAGAAGTGATTCCTCACAGTTTTGAAATCTAGAACTCTGAGATGAAGGACATGGTAGAGAGCTGTCACTGGCCTCTTTCTTGGCCTGTAGATATCTGTCTTCTGTCTGCATCTTCACACAGACTGTTATAGATTGAACTGTGTCCCTTAACCCCACTCATGTTGATAGTGTGTGACAGTAATTAGATATAGGACCTTTATGGCTACAGTTTTAAGGTTAAATGAGGTCACAGGGTGGGGCTGGTGAGAAGAGGAAGGAATGTGTGAGGACTCAGCACACGGCCAGTTGACTGAAAGCCAGAAAGTGACTGAATCTCCCGGTACCTTGATCTGGGTCTCCCAGACTCCAGAACTGTGGTAGAAAAAATTTCTGCTTTTAAAGCCATTTGTCTGTGGCATTCTGTCATGGCAGTCTGAGCAGACTGAAACATGGCATCCTCCATTTATGCACATGTGTGTTGAAATTCCCTCTTCTAATAAGGACACCAGTTATATTGGGTTAGGGCCTGGCCTGATGACCTCATTTTAATTTTATTATTTCTTTAAGGATCCTATCTCCATACCATCATATTTTGGGGCACTGGGGATTATGATTTCAACATACCAGTTTCAAGGAAACACAATTTAACCCATAAGAAATAGTGAGGTATATGGGGCGCCTGGGTGGCTTAGTCAGCTGAGTGTCTGACTTCGTCTTAGGTCATGATCTTACAGTTCATCGGTTTGGGCTCTGTGTAGGGCTCTGTGCTGACAGCTCAGAGTCTGGAGCCCTTTTCAGATTCTGCATCTCCCTCTTTCTGTGCGCCTCCCCAGCTTGCACTCTGTATTTCTCTCTCTTTCAAAAATAAACATTAAAAATGTTTTTACATGGTGACGGATATTATATTGTGATTCACAATCATTTTTTCCCTACATTATGCCATGTTTCCCTATAAGTAAAGTTTTATTGCCAATTGACTTTAAGCACAAGACATCACTGACCAGCAGAATGCACTCAGATGAAATATGCAACATGCATGCACTTACACGTTCTCTGCTATTACCTCCTGAAAGTCTGCTCTCTGACATGTGTCTAACATGTCCTAAATGAGGATTTCTCCTTTCAGCACGTATTCTGGAATGAGAAGCCTGGTTAAAGCACACATTGCCAGCAGAAGCCAGCCCAGGAACATCTCATCTGCAGCTATCAGTTAATGCAAACAATAAAAACATGTTTGTCTGTTTAAGTCCTAAAATATTAGTGTTGTTTGTTTCTAAAGCAAGAGCTGACTAAAAGAAAATGTGTACAACAACAGCAAGCTGTCGCAGCAAACTCCTAAAATCTATGACATAAGCTTTTGTTCTAGATACCAACTCATGAGGAAAATGGTATTGAAGTTTGTAACCACATTATGCATAGGAGAAACACTGGCTATGAGTATCACCTATAATAACTTGCAAGACAGAAAAATTGTCAAATAAATTTGTTACTTTGGGAAATGAAGTTTACCCAAGAGAGAATATTGGTAGCATGAATTGTTTATTATTAGCTGCATTGGATAAATACTGCAAAAAATAGATAGGAAAAAAAATCTACTTACAATCAGAATTTAAAAACAAAGAAAATGAGGGGCGCCTGGGAGGCTCAGTCGGTTAAGTGCCCAGCTTCTGCTCAGGTCATGATCTTGTGTTTGTGGGTTCGAACCCTGCGACAGGCTCCGTGCTGACAGCTAGCTCAGAGCCTGCAGCCTGTTTCAGATTCTGCATGTCCTTCTCTCTTTGAACCTCCCCTGCTCGTGCTCACTCTCTGTCTCCCAGAAATAAATAAAATATTTTTAAAAATTTAAAAATAAACAAAGAAAATGAGAAGATGTAGAATATCGGGCCCCTAAGGATTTGAAGAAACAACTCCTCATTTCTACCCAGTGAAACAATCTATAGACATTTAAATTTATAATTTAAGAATAAATTAAAAGAGTGCCTGGATGGCTAAGACAGTGAAGCATTCAACTCTTGATTTCATCTCAGGTCATGATATAAAGGTTCATGGGATTAAGTCCCACATCAGGCTCTTTGCTGTCAGCAGAGAGTCTGCTTCGGATTCTCTCTGCTCCTCTCTCTCTGCCCCTTTCCCACTTGGACCCTCTCTGTCTCAAAAAAAAAACAAAAACAAAACAAAAACAAAAAAAACACAAAACCTTAAAACATAAAAAGTACAAGATGGTATGGTCATCATATCCTCTATTGAAATACATAGTTAAGATAATTCTATAGAAATTATATTCAGAAATTCTTAGAAATTAGAAATTCTATTCAGTTAAATGGAATGGCTCAGGAATGACAGCAGGGATATTATCCCATGGGAGCTTGAGAAACTCAAGGTATCTCCAATCAGATAGAGACAGGCATATATCTATAAGCATTCTGAGTGGAATCAATTAGTAAAATATTTTTAAAAATTGAGTGTGCTGTATTGCCTAAAATCCTATGAGTCTAGACTAATGAAATTTGTGACTATTCAAGATAAAGACATGACTGATGGTATCCAAAATTTCTAGGTACAAGACACATGCTTAGAAAACTGCTTAACACTCCAAAAGTTAATAGTCTTCTTTTCACATATATTCAAGGAGGCTGATAGAAAAGGAATAAATTTCCACAGGATGGAGCTATGGAGAACAATGCCTCAGGGAGTTCCTCCTAGGGTGAACACGAACTTCCTCAAGGGATACTTCAGATCTCAGGAATAGAGGGACTTCACAACTTTTGCCTGGTCTTCAGACTGCTATTGAATTGTACGTGTCTACTCTTTACTCTTTTCCAGATGTGATCATTTATTGTCATTGTGTTATCAACTGTTCCACCATTCTGTGGAGTGTGGTGTGTGTGTATGTGTGTGTGTGTGTGTGTGTGTGTGGTGTATGGTGTGTGTATGTGTGGTGTGTGTGTGTGATGAAGAAGCAATATCACAGTATCTTATCCTTTCAGCTCACAGATGTGAGATAAATAAAACTTCATCCTGACCTGATGCAGATCACCAGCTCCAATTTTTAAGTCTGATTAGAATAACTAGATGAAGCACTTGGAATCTCTCAGAGAGCATAGGTTTAATTTCATTAGGAAAAAGCAAACGTGTTTGGCCAAGGAGGTAGAATCATGGTAGAATGTATTAACTTAACAGTTCTTTGTTCTCTCCCAATGCATGCCATGCTTCCTGGGAGACTGAGTATACTTTACTGACTTATACTTAACCATACATTGTATGTCCAATGGCATGCAAGTAGACATAATTGTTTCCACATCCTTGCAGAAGTATTCAAGGAATTTATATGATTTGGTTCTATTTCATTTTGTTCCTGCACTAGACCATGAGAATGGCATATCCCAGATGCGGACTGCCCTTGGCCTGGGATAGAGCATAAGACCTGTAGAGAAGAAGAAATTGCACAGAAGCCATATTTCGTTGGCAGACTCAAACAAAACAAAGCAAAACAAAACAAAACAAAACAAAACAAAACAAAACAGAAGAAAGAAGTTGTGATCCTGTAACTGTGATCTGGAGGTTCTAACTTCAGTAAGAAATGATTAAAACAGATAAATCATCCAAATAACCACTGAAGCACAAATGCAAGACAATATCTGTTATTCAGGTGAGGAGAAAGTCAGTTTTCAAAACCTAAGGAAGTTAGTAGCAGAGACTAAGTGGTCGTAAATCTTGCCAAAGAAGAGTACTTGAATTTTGTTTTATAACGGAATGCTATAAATAAAAGGAAAAAAAGAGTGTGAGAGCAAGTAAGCAAGTGAGAGAGAGAGAGTTTTGTGTTTTGAAAGAGGCTAATAGAATGCTATTAAAACTCACTGTGACTTGTGTTGGGTGAGGGTGTGGCTAGCCTCCCAATTTAGTATTACAACAAATCATGCAGTTTTCACAGGGGAGAGTGGAATTTCTGTGATTCTTTATGAATCTCTTTAGCCTTTATGTTTATACAGAGAACAGCACTTATACTTCAAAGAGCAGATTTTTGACTCTGGATCTTGGGGTCTTTTGAACCATTTACCTTCCAACTATTTTAGGAAATCTGAAGTATATTTTGCTAAAATGCATGATCATCCATTACCTAAGACTATCCCTAATCTGGCTCCTGTTTAAACTCTGTATCTATGCACCAATCTCTCCTTTGCTCTCCAGAAGAAATTCTAAGGTGACCAGTCTTTTATTCCCCATTGATGGGTTAACATCATTAAAGTGAGACATGATCTGTCTGAAGGGAGCGAGAGTGGCATCTCTCTTGCCTGAGTGAGCCACTGTTTTCAAGGCACTGTGTGTCCAGTTTCAGAGATTGTTGACAAAATACTTTAGACAGATATATAAATATACAAACACACATATATATCATATATAAATATATATGTGTATCATATACATATATTAACATATATCATATATAAATATATGAACATACATGCACATACACACACATTTTTGTTTTACTTGGTAACTCATTCTATGTGAAAACCCGTAGAGAGCTCAGCCAGAGTCTAGTCACAATAAGTCAACTTTTCACCAGAGTCCTTTCTTTTGAAAGTTCAGGAGAATTTTATGAGATCCAGGTTTACATATAGATACTGCTGAAAGCAAACTTTCTTTTTCAAGTTCATTGGTATCATAACCTGGGAGTCCTATGTGCCGTTGTCTCGGACATTTCAGCCATTAGTTATCTTGGTGTGAGAACGATTGCCCATAAAATGCATTTTAAATTTGAAAAGATGAACAATGGATAAATTGTTATAAAAAGTAAACGTGTCTGGGTAGGAACAAACAGTGGAAGAATGTCAACGGGGAGAAATAATTTGGTTGTACGGAAACAAAAATAAGGTAAATCTGGGTGAATGGATTAAACAGATAATCATGTTGGAGGATGAGCTCTCTTGTGCGGTTAAAATCTACAAGACCAGCAAAACCAAGTGCACTCAGCACTCAAACTGAATGCAGTTGACAAGCTGAGTAGTGTTCATGAAACTGAGCTTTCTTCAGATAACCAATGATTAGAATTAGCTGTAGCCACCAAAATGACCTTGTAGGAAATAGAATATGTCACAGTTCCTGCCAGAGATGATGCCGGCACGTCTCCAGCTAAAACTGAAAAGATTTGGTCTTGAATTGACCCAGTAAGTTTCTTTTTTTTTTTTTTTTTTTTTTTTTTTTTTTTATATATATTTTTATTTATTTCTAGGAGAGAGAGAGAGACAGTGTGAGCAGGGGAGGGTCAGAGAGAGAGGGAGATACAGACTCTGAAACAGACTCCAGGCTCTGAGCTGGCAGTCAGCACAGAGCCCGACGCGAGGACCGAACCCACAAACCGTGAGATCATGACCTAAGCGAAAGTCAGACGCTCAACCGACTAAGCCACCCAGGCGCCCCGATCCAGTAAGTTTCTGTGATTATGTAGTCATAAACGTTAGTAATGTGATCGAAACAAAGCCAGGCTGCCACAAAACAAAGAGTTTAAAGAATGATGACCCGCAGATCAACACATTTAAAGAAATGTGGCTGGATACAGATTCCATTGGCGTGCAGAAATTTAATAGTCATATTTCTTTGAATTCCATTTGTTTAACAATTACTCCAATGAAGCAAAAGTCTACTTAGAAAAAAATCTTGTTATATGTATTTAAAAAAAAGCACACAGGTATTTTACCTGGAAGATTTAAGTAAAATTTAAAGGTTTTAAACTTCTAGATCTTTCAAACTGACCATTATTTGTGTTTATTTGTAGGGGTTGTTTTAATATCCATAAGATAGATCCATAAAAATTATTAAACCTTGACTATTTTAGAATAAAGATGTCTAAGCAGGTGACTCACTGTTATCTTTCAAAGCTAATACTAATTTTTCAATTTTTTTGTTAAAATATAAAACAATTTTACTGCTCAGTATCTCAAACACATTTACATTTTGAAAGATATGTATAAACAGCTTTATTGAGATGTAATTTACATAACATAAATCACCTGTTTTAAGTGTACAATTCAATTCTTTTTAGTATATTTACAGTTTTATAAACATTAACACAATATATTTTAAAACATTTCCATCATACCAAAAGGGAATTTCATACTGGGTTTCAGAAATTACCTTCTCCCCTCTCTAATCTCCAGTCCTTGGCATCTTAGTCTTTACATTTTGTTTCTATAGATTTATCAATATTATATAAAAAAATCTGGAAATTTCATATTAATAGAATTTTATGTAATCTTTTGTAACTGGCTCCCTTTACATAGCATAATTTTGTAGTATCATAAGTATTTCATTTCTTTTTATTGTAAATAATATTCTATGGTATGTAAATATCACATTATATTTATACATTTATCAGCTGATGAACATTTGGGTTGTTTCTATTTCTTGAAAATTATAAATAATACTGTTATTGACCATTGTGTACAAAATTTATTTCAACATACATTTTTATTTCTCTTAGTAGATATCTAGGAGTGGAATTGCTGATTCATTTAGTGACTATATATGTAATGTGCAAGTATATATTTTATAAGTGAATTTTCTTTCTGTAAACATTATTGAAAACAAAATCATTCTACAGAAAATCTGCAAAATCTTTTTCCAAGAAACTTTATAGAACATTTTCAATCATCCATAGCAGCAGCCATAACTTATTTTGGAAATTTAAAAAAATTAAGGAATCACTTCAGAAACTCTGTGTTTCAAATCTAAGATGGTGGCTTCTGCCAAAAACACATTTTTGTCAAAATAACATTTGTACTTGCTGCAGTTTCTCTAAAAACCTAAATGACAAAAATGATCACAAAAGGTAGTAATTTTGTAATTTTTTGGCTGAGTGGCCCTGAGTCTATTGGCACCCAAGAGTGAGGAAAATTATTTATAAACAGCCACATCATATGCTAGACCAAAGTTTTGTGTTGCCTCCGACTTTAAAAGTATTGCAAAAGTGTTAGTGTGTCAAAGATTATACATTGTTAATATTTACCAAACTTAATGGAAAAGTTAACTTTTTTCCTAATAAAATCAGTCTCATCAAATCACATATTTTTATTTTTGTACATTGTAATTGATTTGTTAGAGTCTCTTGAAGTAGTATATAAACCAAAAGAGCCTAAGAATTTGTTTTCAATGTCCATAAGTTAAAGGCATTTTAATCTTTAACCTTTTAATACTGGAAACTTCAAAATCGTTTTATTTTATAAATATTTTTTAAATGAGGAATTAGAACTGCTCTTTTAACAGATTCCAAAGTAGTGATTGAGAAACCAGGAGTGAAGGCAACTGGAAAGAGATACTGTTTACCTAATTCTATCCACTCATTTTTGATAGGTCAAATCTCCCTTTAAAGTTTTTGTTTGTTTGTTAGTTTGTTAGTTAGTTTGTTTGTTTATTTATTTATTTATTTATATACCAAGTTGACATTAGTAATGAGAATAGGGGGAAAATGATATTTACTTATTTTCCTTATGCATGAGGTATTACTTACCACATTAAAATAACATTATCCTGATTTTCAACAACCTACCAATTTGTCCTAATATTTAAATGTTTGTATTTAGATAAGATATATGACTTATTTTGAATTTCAGGTAATTGAAATAAGTCTGAGAATTACGTTTTCCAAATAGAAGAGATAAACTAACAAGATTGAGAAGAAGACTCAACATCCTTTCAAATTAAGAAACAAGGCTAAGAAGCCATTTAGGAGGCAGTCAGGAAAAAAAAAAAAAACAAACATTTAAAATGCAATAATGTGGTTGAGCAGGGAGTTGGTGGCGACCAACCCAAAAGCAATGCAGAATCAGGCCATTATCATGGCGGCACATTTCTAGAGACAAGAAGAGCAATGGCGAACCTTCTCATTACATCATGAAAATATTTTTAACAGAAAAACAATGTCTATTCATCTTCAGACAGATTAAGTCATATATATTAAATATCTACAGCTTTTTCTTTTCCAATTATAATTCAGTAGATTGATTTGAAAAAAATTAAACCATACCTCAATTTTTCAGATATTGATTCTGAAAGTAAAGGTTATTTATTTATTTTTAAAGAAGCAATACCTATTTATTACTAGAAACTTTCTTCGATAATTTTTTACCCTCTTTTCATTCATGGTTTATTTACCATGTGCCTCTCTTCTCTCTCTTTTTGGTATTTACTTACATCACATGTCATTATTCCAACATCCAATGTTCCTTCTGAGAGAGAGAGAGAGAGAGAGACAGTGTGAGCAGGGGAGGGTCAGAGAGAGAGGGAGACACAGAATCTGAAGCAGGCTCCAGGCCCTGAGCTGTCAGCCCAGAGCCCTACACGGGACTCGAACTTACGAACCATGAGATCAACATCCAATGTTATATTCTAACATGTCTACCCATATTTCTGATTTATCCTTGAAGCTATTGCACCAACATTTCAATGACTTTAAATAGAAATTTATATATCGATAGCTGCAATGTCTTTAAATCTTACATTATATAACAGATGCCATATATATTGTTGATATTGGTTTTTATGAACATTTAACTTTTATGTTACACATAAACAGCTTACTCTTTACATTTTTCTCAAGATTTTTAATCATTTTTTTCTACTTTTGACTCCCACTCCCAGTTAAAGATTCTGAATGTGTAATGCAGATTACACAATTAATGATAATTAGAGATAATAGGCTATTTTTTACTTCTTATTTTTTTCTTTCTTTTGTTTCTTAACATGGACACATAAAAAATAAATGAAACCAAAACTCTAGACCAGATGTTTTAACCTTAGCTATTTGAAGGTGGGGGGTTGAGAATAAACCAATACCTTGAATTTATTTTCTGAATATGCACTGTATTCCCTTTGGAAAAGGTTCATACCTTTCATAATATTTCCCAAGGGGTTTGTGTCGCAACCCTCTGAGTCCACCTTTAGAAATATGAGAAGCCATGGTGGGTCATTTACTTATTCATTCATTTATATATTTATTTAGAAAATAGTTACTCCAACAATGTTTAAACATCTTAAAATTATAAGTCAGTTATTGCAGAATTCTTTATTTTTCTTTTAGAAAAAATGAAGGCTCTTACTTTAGTGAATACTAAATCTTCCTACTTGCTTTTTCTTTCTTTGTCCTCTGTTGGAATCTGGCAATTCTACTCGAATGTCATTGAGATTGCAGCAATTAGCCTTCTTTTACTGCAGAGCAGATGTTCTAAGTGTTGGGTTTATTCGATATGGGTTGGGATTGAGCTATAACAGCTGTTATAATTTAATTCTGGTTAGGTCAAAAAGCTTCATCATTATCAGTTCGAAATACTCTTAAAATATAATAAAATTTACACATATTTTCAATTAAATTGAATTTCACTTAGTCATGGTACATTGTAAACTCTATAATCTCCCACTGTCATAGATGGTAACATGGACTATGGTTTGACACGTCAATATTCATTTCCATGATTACAATCTGAGGGGTTTTATTTGTATATATAACAATCATTACCGTCTTATTTTTATTACAATACTGAGAGAAGCTGATTGAAAACAGCAGGAAAGATATCTTTCTGCATTACTGTCTTATTTCCAGGCAATAGACACTCTGAAAACCTTTCTACTAACCAAATTCTCTGAATATTTTCCTGTTAACCATGGGAAAACATATAACGTTTCTACAGACCTGTACTGTTTGCTATCACCCTTGAACTTTCTAAATCAGAAGAGTCAATACATAATTTTGAACAATACCAGATTCAACTCAAAAAGGCTGTATGATGAGCTTCCACAAAGAGCTAATTTTCATCTCAAGCAAAAATCATAGCAACTGCTTTGAAATAGGTCATTCCTAAACTAAATAAATTAGTGGAATGCAAATTAGTGACTAATATTGTTAAAATAATTAAACTGACTTTGCAATTTTCTGGTTATTTCAGTCTTAACCATGGAATCAGATCTAATCTATATTGATGCAATCAGTTTGTGACAGGGAGCTATTAATGTAGCAAAAGAGACGATTTGGCATCTTTTAAGAAAAGATTACTTTAACCATTCTACAAAAGTATTAGCTGTGCAGTACTAGATTAGTATACTTATTTATATAATAGAAATATAAAATTTTAAAATGGTAAATGATTTTCCCTTCTAGGTAAAGATAAAAAATACAGCTGAGTCAAATATACTACTAGCCCATTTGCAGCATTTGAATATTGTTTATTTTGTCAGTAATAATAAGAGGTACTTTGTAAGAAAGCATTGCTGCTTTCTATGAATCAGTTGACTACTAAGAATGATATAAGCTTTCCAAGGATGGGGGATGACGTTGTAACAAGATTGCTTGGGAAGCATTCTAAAATACTGAGCCTCTCCTTCCCACAGGTGATGGTTCTGTCAGGTATATTGTAACATTGGACATTGAATGTTAATTGTTTTAGGTGTTAAATAACTTATATATGCCTTATGTTCATTTTCTTTCTAATATTACTGTGATAACCTATGGGAGAGATTATATCCTTCAACTTATGAAAACAAGATAAATGGCTAATTCTTATTTCCCACCTCAGTGAGGAGTTAGAGGGGGCATGGGTGAGTAGTAGATCAGTAAGTAAGAGCAAAGCATTCTTCTATATATTCCCTGGAAGAACCAGGGGTGAGCATATTTAGCATATTTAACCTGTTGCTATTTAGCATATTTAACCTATCTCCCACATGCAACTACCACTACCACCATCGTCACCCGCATATGCATGTATTCACCTTTTGACAGTCACTCTTGCAACTGGGGACACCAAAATCTTATAGTTTTCACTGATGACATTATTTTGACTCATTGAATAATTTCTCAAAAACCTTAAAGCTTTTTATACGTTCAGCTTCTAGCAACCACAGGTGCCTAGAATTCATGTTTTATCAATGCTGCCAATCACATGTTTTTTGAATTTTTACATTTCTGTCCTCTCTCACTCTCACCCCCCCAACACTTTTTTCCCCCTCGTAATTCTGGTGTTGGCAGGTACAGGTGTGCAAGGTGATTTTTCTTTCGCAGATAAGATACCACAGAGGGTCTCTGCAATCTGAAAGTAATCCCTGCTTTTATACTCAAGTTTTTCTAACTTTCTCAAGCACTTTGCTTCTTGCTATCATTTATATGTCTACATATCTATCTATCTATCTATCTATCTATCTATCTATCTATCTATCATCTATCTATCATCTATCTAGTGATGTAAATAGATAATAAAGTTTATCCATTTATTTGAGGGGGAAGAACAAGAGAAGGGAAAGACAAAGAGATAGGGGGAGAGAAAATCCCAAGCAGGTTCTGTCTGTCAGAGCCTGAAGCCAGGCTCAATCTCACCAATCCTGAGATCATGACCTGAGTTGAAATCAAGAGTCAGACACATAACCAGCAGAGCCACCCAGGGACCTCTTCTTTCTATCATGTATTAAATCAAGTTCTCCCTTCCTAATATGTCTTGCCTACCTCCTAGCCAAGAATATAGATTCTTTCTAGGACATTATCATTAAAATAAAATAATAACAATAATTATAATTCTTCCTCTTGATTCTGAGTTGCTTTCCATCTTCCCCCTCATTTCTCTCATCCCTTTCCTGGACACACTTCTTGAGCGAATTGCCACCCACATTCTCACAACTTCTGCTTTTTACTTATCTGTCCACAAATGTCCAGAGGCACTTTCTATCATCTATATTTTTTTCAGTACTTACTGCCAAGTCAGTTGGCAGCAATCTCTCTCACCTGATCTTATTAAATGTTACCACCGTGGTTGATATATTCAACCAGTCTTTCTACTTGCAGTAATTTCTGTTGGGTTCACTGACACGATGCTTCTCAATTTTCTACTTAACATGTGTGGTTCATCTTACTTTGCCAGACCATTTCCCCATTTCCACATCTCATTGGTTTTAGCTCAGATTTTTGTTTTCACACCTTTTTACACTATCTCCTTAGGCAAAATAAGCATCCGATTGCTTTATTGAGCAAGTTTACCTCTTTTTTTCTAGACTGTTCCTTTGAAGTTCAGTCCCATTTATCTAAATTCTTACTTACTATTTCCAGGTGGATGTCTTCCACGCATCGCAAGCATATTATGCAGAAATCCTGACTTCTCTACCCAAACCTGTTCCTCTTTGAATCTTTCATGTATCAGAGACTTATGTCAGAATCCATCCAATTATTCAAGCAAGAAAAGTTAGAGCCATTTTGTACACCTTTCTCTCCTTCAGCCGTTATATCCAAGCTTCAATACTTCTTAGATATTGAAAGTTCTTTTTTAAATCTTTAAATATGTTTATTTTTCCTTATATCCATTGTCACCACCCTTGTCATTCTCTCATATGGGTTATTGCAGTAGCCTCCTAATTCATCTCCTTATGCATACTTTACATGCATACATTAAAAACCAAACAATATTATCCTCAACTTAAGTATATTGCAATTGCATTTAGAATAAAATATGGTGATGGGCATTCAGGAGGGCACTTTTTGAGATGAACACTGGGTGTTGTATGGAAACCAATTTGACAATAAATTATATTAAAAAAATAGAATATAATATGGACTCTACCTTAGGCTGTAGCATCTGCTTGATCTTGTCTCACTTATCATTTGTGTCTCATCTCAATAGCAGAGTCCCTAATTTTATTATAATCCAACCAAACATTCTTAAGTTACTTCTGCAGGTCCATTTTTTCCTCATTATTATAAATTTTCTTCTGCCTTACCTCTATTTATTTCCCACTCTTTGTGTACTGTTGGCCATATTCACTAGTTTTCTTTATATAATCCCAGTATAATTACTAAGAGTGTTCCCCCTTCCTTCAGAAATGGCTCAGTTTGGATAAATTCTATAGTAAACATGTCTTTGCAAAGCAAACCATTCTAATTTTTCACATCTCAAAATAAATGTCACTTCATCAGAAATGTTGCCTAGCAAGCTTTACAAATTATGCCTCAATTTATAGTTTTATTTGTTATCCTGTTTCCTTTCAGCAGATGTTTTAATTACCATGTATTTCACTATCTGACTGGAAGGTCCATAATTATTTTATACACTGCTATGAAAGTAGCAACTTTTTTCAAACTTTGAAATATTATTTTTTGTATCACTCATAATTTCATTTTAAGCTTTCTAAAAGAATGATTTGAAATTTATGCAATATTTATGACTCATATATATAAAATCATAATTATAAGCAAAACAAATTGGTGTAGGTATTCCTCAGCCTTTCTTAAATTCACAGTCAACTTTTTGGTTTCTGATTCACAGTTATTGATGGCCATGTCTTCCATAGACTGCTATTAAGAGAATTGACAAATACAGAGAAAGAAGAAATCTTTCATTTTTTCCAAAGAGTACTTTATCATTGTTTGCTGGATTCTAAATGAAACCACTGGGACACATTTTGCATATTTTGGTGTTCGCACTTTCTTAATTTCAGCAGAAGAGATCAATAATCCGGACTCTTATTCCTACTTTAAGTAATCCTGAATACCTTATGTATATAAATGTCAATAGGCATGTCTTTCAAGATCCAACACCAGCCATAACAGCTAGATGTTTTCTTACATGAGCTTATTCTTTCATTGTACATACCTCTGTCTACACCAAAAAGGACAGCCTCATCACTTCCACTTCCTATGAACTGGAGCCATTTCTAATTCTACTCTCTTCCCTGGAAGAGAGATGCATCCCTTGCATGCATCTCTTGTCCATATGTGTAAGTTGAAGGGAGATCCCTTTCCTTTATGTTACTTAATTAACTTAATTGATTACATTAATTAATGCCAGAGGAACTGCTATGACTGTGAATTCTTTTCCCCTAAAGACTGAGAAATTTTGTCAAGCAAAACATGACTCCACTAATATAGTGACATACACTGCTCAAGCAAATGTGCCTTTAGACAGACTTTGATAATTACTTTCTATTTAGACTGCAAAATATTATGGGTTCCTGGACAATGGCAACAGAAAGACTCTAGTAAACAGACAACGGATACTAAGTTCAGAGACATGAAAGTGCAAAACAAAACTTTAAGAAATGCATTTTAGGATTAATAGAATAAAAAATATCTTCAGTTGACATTTTTTATTGGCCAATGAATGTTTCTTCTGGACTGAATGGTCCATGAGGTTTTGTCTATTTTGTTCCACCACCTTGAACAGCAGCCTAAGGTAGTGTCTGCGGCATATTAACTGTTACACATACATTTCTTAAGTGAATATGTAAACAAGTCACATAGTGGAAAACTTCTACAAATTGTTAATGTATTTTATATAGTGAGATTATCAAAACTCTAAAATGAAGTCACTTCAATCTTAGGACACCTTTTTCTTAGATAAAATGTATTTTTACTGATAAAAAATCACATGAAAACCAATGGTAAGTAGTAAAGTTATTCTCTCTCTTTCTCTCTCTTGTTCCATACATTTAATTTTATAATTATATTGTATAGTTAAATGTTGTCAAGCAGTCACATAGTATATATGAGAGTCTATTTATATATACATAGTTTTATATATGAGTACCATCATATATATATTTGATTATAAAATATATTTTGATTATTTGGCTATATAATATACTTGTATCATCATACCTATAGAAAATTGTGTATTTAATTAGATATGAAAACAGATATATAATTTTATTAAATTTTACCATATGTCTTTCATCCAGAAGTTTGGAAAATCAAAACTTAATGTTTAATGTTATAAAATGTTTCACCTTATCAAACTTCCCCAAGACACCTCTACATTCTACTCTTTAATGTAATGGTCTTTGCCAACTGGAGGAGTCTAGTTATATCATACAAAGAAATGAAAAACAGTATAAAGACAGTTTTTCTCCAGAAAAGTTTTGTGATTGCAATACATTACTTTCTATTTTAAACTCCAAGAGTTGTAGGCTTTGTTTAAAAAGCTGGAAGTTATAATTTTAGAACCTATGAGAATTGGTGAATTTGCACATAAAGATGTGTCTTGTTGTGTACTTAATGATACATCTTTTCTCACCTTGCCTAAGAGAAACGGCAGGGTTTTACCCTGGCAATGTCACAGCTGTTTTAAATTCTCTTACTTAGACATTTCCCAGCTTTTATAGCTTGTGCAGCTGTCAGAGTGATGACTTTTTCTTTGTTAGGTGAGGAAATGTCTAAACTTATAATTAGACCTCAGTTATGAACTATGTAACTAGTTAATCATAGCTTTCATTAGGGCTTTTTGCATTCCAAGTTGATTTGAATGTAGCCAAGAATGGTGGCCTATACCAAACAAAGCCAGCTTGAATTATTTTAGGGTTTATTTCTAATTGACATAAAAGTGTGTGTCTTAACCGTATGACCTGTAATTATCATCTCAACTAATATCTGATATCTTTAAATTATCTAAAATGTTTCTATCACCTATAACATCATTGTTCAAGTTTGTCCCCT
The DNA here is from genome assembly GCF_003009895.1 of Hyaena hyaena. Taxonomy (NCBI): domain Eukaryota; kingdom Metazoa; phylum Chordata; class Mammalia; order Carnivora; family Hyaenidae; genus Hyaena; species Hyaena hyaena. The sequence continues at coordinate 757,397 of NW_024081471.1, read as the reverse complement.
TTTTTAGTTAAATCATTTTAATTACATCCTTCAGATGTGTATAAGCAAAATAATAGTAACAATTTTTAACAAAATAACCATCAGAACATTGTTGTACTAACTCATATAATAACACTAATAGAAACAAAACTATAAAATAATGCATTTTCAAATTAAAATTTAATATAATTCTTCTATTGCCTAATCAAAGATAAGTTATTGTTAAGTTTTAGATTATTTTGAGTTAATGAAATCTAGTCAGTGTGTGATTTCTCAATTTTTCACTTCTTTTCTCTAATGAAACTTCCATGAAACTTTCATTAGTACAGTATGATCTCTCACCTTTTGTTGTATTTCACTCATTGCAAAAGCTTCATTCATGAATTAAGTCTGAATGATTTTTTCTGTGTTAGCATTGCTATTTAAAGGTGTCCAGTATCATCTTAAACATATATTAAAGGATAGAAAGCTAGCTTAGCAATATTTGGTTAAAAGAGTTATTTAACCATGTAAATATACTTGGAATAAATTTTATAGTATCCTCCAGAAAAAGTAAATTCAATTTAAACATTTGTGGACAACTTGCAGGCCCCTCCTAGAATTTTTCATCCGGAAGCCCCAAGCACTTACTGACAGTGTTACTACTGTCAACTTTAAAAGTAAAATAGCCAGTTATTTTACCGGTGAAATAGGTTTACTCAGAAAGAGCAGAGGAATTGCAATTTAGGACATACAATCGATGGCAAGCCATAAATAAGTCTTGAACTCAAATAAGAGGAACTGCTGATTTATTAAAAAACAAACAAACAAATAAATAAAAAGAGGAGGAGATTGGGAGGGGCTACTCTGAATCAAAGTCCATGGAGGAAAGTTAGTAATGGTCATGGTGGTAATAGTTTCTCAGTGGCTGAGCTGTGGAATTTTTTCTTGGCTAAATTTGTGGCTGAACAAGAAGAAATTCTTCCTTCTTCCTCCTGGAGTACTTAAATAGGCTTTTTGCTGTTGAGAATGCAATGTCTTTTCCTTTGAGAGTCTATAATTAATGTGGCTTGATATGGAATGAGAGCACCTGCTCTGGCCTCTTGAATCTTCTCTTTGTGGGGATTTCTTGACTCCACTTTATTTATTTTTTAGTTTATTTCTTTATTTTGAGGGGTGGGGTAGGGAGAGAGTGAGACAGAGTATACTAAGCAGGCTCCACCACTGTTAGTGCAGAGCCCAGTGAGGGGCTCAATCTCATGAGCTGTGAGATCATGACCTGAGCTGAAATTGAGAATCAGACATGTAACTGACTGAGCCACCCAGATGCCCCTCGACCTCCACTTTAATTCAGTTTTATATCCCAAACTGCTTTTCTACTTTCTGAATACATTAGGTCCATTGATATTCTATACTTCCTAATTCAGTAGGGTTTTCTTTTCTTCCTGCCTGGCGTAGACTTTACAGCTCACAAGCTTAGTAACAGCAATGAAAATACTATAAACCCCCTTTGCCCTTTTTTAACTTTTGTTTTATTTTGTCTTAACCTAACTTACAATACTCTAACTCTGGTGAACTCAACTTTCTACTTTTGGTAATAGTTATTAGAAAAAGTTTCAATAGAGTAGGTAAAGTTTTTTTTTTTTTAATGTTTTTTTTTTATTTTGGAGAGAGTGACACAGAGTGTGAGCAGCAGAGGGGCAGAGAGAGAGGGAGACACATAATCCAAAGCAGGCTCCAGGCTCCAGGCTGTGGGCTGTCAGCACAGAGCCCAACATAAGGCTCCAACTCAAGATAATGACCTGAACCAAATCCAGGAGCCATAATCTCCTCTCCTTAAGCCAAAATAGTTCAGATTTTTTTTTTTTTATGACTGAAAGCCACGCTATCATTTCCCACTTACTCCTCTGCTCAGTATAATTTGGCTCTGATTTTCAAATTCCATGAAAACATCTGACGTGAAGTTCACCAGCAGCTTCTGTCACCTATGAAATGGTTCCCAAACTTATCTATTCATCAGACTCATGTGGAGGGCTTGGAGAAGAACAGGGTGCCAAACGAAGTTTACTGGAATAAATTGGTAAATAAATGGCTGGCTGCCAAACTGAATTTTTCCATCAGGTCAGGATGTGGAACAGACAAGTAGGGAGAAAAGTCTCTCTACTGGGCAGAATTTATTTTGCATGTCTATAGACATTTATTTGCAAGTGCATCTGTTATCTAAACATATAACAGCAAACTGGCTCCAAGACAAGGAAAGCACAGAATCTTTATTGAACCAAATCAGAGCCAGACAACTCAGAGGAATGTGCTCTAAACAATCCATCGTTTATCAATGGATCACAAATGTTTCCTTTTAGCTTTTATATCCCAATTTCTAAACCAGTTTTTAGAATGCCTATTTGATTAATGCAACTGTGTTTGATCCTCATACAACATTGTTTTTTAAGAGTAGGAATTCAATCTATTTTGCTTATCTCTCCATCCCCTTCACAGTGTTAACATAGTATCTTAAATACAATAGGTGCTCAATAAATATAGATAGGTAGATAGATAGATAGATAGATAGAAGATAGATAGAATAGATACATAGAAATAAGTCACATATCTGGCCCACACTCAGTGGCAGTCACCTTTGGGTCTGATCACCACATCCTCTAATGCAAATTCTTGAGGTATTTCACAATTTTCAGAGTAGTGTTCCAAAAAAGACTATTATTTAAGGAACTTTAGTAAAACTTTTTTTATGTACATTTATTAATTTTGAGAGAGAGAGAGAGAGAGAGAGAGAGTGCCCATAGTGAAGAGACAGAGAGAGAGAGGGAGAGAAAGAATCCTAAGCAGGCTCTGTACTCTCAATGTGGTTCCCGACACAGGGTTGATCTCGGGAACCATGAGATCATGACCTAAGTTGAAATTGACCGACTGAGCCGCCCTGGTGTCTCCAGTAGAACAGATTTTTTAAGTTTAATTTTTGATATTAAAACTCTCTTCTAAGTAACTAATAGGTCCCAGATGCTAAATGTGTCTCATTTACTCAGCTGTGTAGTGTGCTACTTACATGACAAACTGTATTTTAAAATATTAGGAATAATCTACTTGCACTTAAAATATCCAAGTGAAGTATATGTTGATTGCAATCCTTGAAACCGATACATTTCTGTACTCCATTAACTTTTAACAAACATAATTTTCCTTCATTGTCAACAAAGTTCTTGAAGGGTGTGTGTGTGTGTGTGTGTGTGTGTGTGTGTGTGTAGAAAGAGAAAAACAAAATTAAGCTTCAGTTCTAGACCATGGTAGTGTGTGATGTGGATATCACGTTTGGGATTGTTGGTGATCCATATGGGTCAAATATGTGGTTGGTACAATGACTGTATGGTCAACTACTCTGGGATGAGTTTGGTCCCAGCTAGGCAGGCTATCGTTTTTGGGTAGTGGATTTTCTGGCAGCTGGTGGTCCATGCTTATTCCTGACTGAGGACTCCACTCTCTTTCTCATGTTTCTAATGTCCCTCAGCTGGCTGGTCTGGACTTAGTCTCAGAGTGAAGGCATAGAAGTAAAATAGAGAATAATATTGTGCAATGACTATTGAGACGTAGGCTCAGAACTGGCACAGAGCAACTTCTACCATATTCTCTTGGCCAAAGTAAGTGAATTCAAGCTGTTAAGAAATATACCCTCCCATTCATAAGAGGAACTGCAACGCTATATTTTAATAGATGTGGAAATCATAGGACCACTTCAAGCGACAAATATAACCTGGATTAGGTATTATATCTATCATTATTACCTACACTAATAGAGACAATTATGTCTTCTATTGGGCCTCCTATTGATGGATCAAAAGAACTCAATTCTGCATTCATTGACAGAAGGTTAGTAGCTTCAAACTCTATGCAGTAAAGGTTATTAATGTCAAAGAAATGTTCAAATGCTATAAATTAGGGTCTTTCTTGTTTGTTTTATTTTGTTTTATGGATATATGGTTGTTAAATATTTGCTAGTAAACCACTGGCTCACCCCTTGCCCCAAACCTAAAATATACGGAATGATATTTGGGATATAGAAGACAAAAAATTAAATTGAGCTTTGACAACTTGGAAATTCATGTTAGGAAACTGAAAAAAATGGTAACTCTGAAGTGTCTGAAGCCTCTGGATATTGGGGAAGTGATTTTAAAACCTGAAAATAATAGTGTGTAGTCACTATTATAGGTTATTACAAGATAGAGATGAGCACAGACATGAGTTGGCTAGTTTTTGTGCAAAAATTGAAGAAAATAGTTTCCAGAGATGGAAGGTCTTATGAGACTGGAATTATTGCTTGTCTTTCCCCATTAAAGAGCATGAGATAAGATAGAAAAATTTTAAAGGGACAAAGATCCTGTAAAATTTCACAATCTAAAAAAGTGACTTAGCTTTGTGGCTCCCAGTTGTCTTAAGAGTCAAGTCTAAGCACTTTGTCATAATATGCAATACTCTTCATGTTACGTTTCTTTCCTTTTTCTCTGGTGTTTTTCCCCCCTTTACCTTAACTTCAGGTATATCAGACTGCTTTGAGTAAAGTAATTATTTATCATTTCTGAAGCTTTGGGCTAATAATCTTTCCCTCTAGAATGTTACCCTTTCAAGTTCTAAACTGGGAAAAACGTAGTTATTCTGAGGTGTACTCTATTTGTCTTCTCCAAGATTGTTTTCTGACCATCCATGAATGGTGTAAAAAAGGAGAAGACAGGCTTAGAATCAAGTCAGTTGTTCTAAGCTCCATATCAGCAAACCAAGACTTTATGCTTAACCTAATTACAGTTTTATCCTTTCCCAGGATTCTTTAACCAGACAACCTGGAATTACCTGGTCAACACCAGGAAGTTGTCCCTTGATAGATGCTTCCATTCCCCTTTGGAAAATAACATTGGCTGGAACAATTGATTTTTTGCTGATCATTTCCTTTTTTCACTCCTTTCGGCCTTGAAAAATCTTTCTTTTTCTACAGTTTTGGTGGAGCTCCTTTTTATATTTGCTGGATGGAATGTTACCTGATTTATAGATCACTTAATAATGACAATTATTCTCTATAAGTAGTAGTAATTGAGTTGTCACTGTGAATCTTCTGCAGCTGATAACAAATCCATTGGAAATCTGATTCCATAAAGTCAAGTAATGTTTGCTATGATATTCATATAAAATTCTTGCTACTTTATAAAATTACCCAGATGCTACTTTATTTAAATTGTATAATTTGTTTCATAACGAGTTTTTTTTTTTTCACTTTCCACAAAATGTCAATTCTAAAACCAGTGCTTTGAGGTACCAACCACAGTGCAAATCCCATTAGTTTTCAGGCTTTCAGTTGCTACATAAAGTTCAAGTTGAAGGAAAGAGAAAAGTATGATTGCACAATGGGGTATTGATATTCATAAAATACCTATATTTGATATTTACTTTCTAAATGATTCTGAGGAAATTATTATAATTTGACATTCTGGTTTAAATTAAAGTAATCTTCAAGGTAGAATACTGGTATTATTTTGTTTATTTTGCCAAGAAATATACAGCACACACAAAAAAGGGAAAATGGTTGATTTGGGAAAATTTCTTACAAAGGGAACTGAGAATACCTAGATTTTTTAAAGCATTTTAAAATTTATTTTTGAGCACTATTTTATCTCTCATTATTAAATTAATTTTTTCTTTACTAATTTAATACACACTCTCTTTTTCTGGTATCTATTTTAAGTAATTCTAATACACACACGAACACTCAAACACATACCCAGACAAACAAGTCCAAGGACAGACCCACATAGACACACAAATATACAGAATCACAGATTAAAAACATGATGTAAAACAAAATGAAATGATGCTCTGAATAATGGACAACATGTGAATTTTGCTTCCAAAAATTAATGTGAACATTACAAATAGTCCAAAAGCCACAATTATAGGAAAAGACCTAAGATGTCAGAGTAGTAGAAGGACCTTATGCTTGCCTCATCTCTCAAACAGCTAGATAATTATCAAATGATTCTGAACACCCAGGAAATTGACTGAGGACTGAGAGAACAAACTGCATAACTAGAGGGAGAAAACAGGACATGTCATGGAAGATAAGAGGTACAGTGATGTGAGTCAGCAGGTGCTATTGAGCTGGCCAGTCCATTAGCATAAGAGCAGAGACAACTGCTGAGGGCAGCTTACCTGGATACTGACCATTTGTTACACTTTACCATAAAATCCAAGCCCCTGTACAGTCCTGTGACTGCTTTTCTGGAACAAACCAGTACTAGCCAGCCACAGCCCAGTGAGACCCTCCTCAAGAGGATCCGCACAAGTCCTTGCTATCCCACACTGGTTCCTTAAATTTGGAGTTTTGAAACCCAGCCATGTGGCTCAGATAAAACAGAGGGGCACTGTGCCACATGGTGGGCAGATGGTTCAGACACAGAGAACTTGAAGGCAGAGATGTGAGAGAAGTCTGGGACACAGGAAAGGAGATTGTTTGCTCTTCTGTGAGGGCTTCCTGAACAGTGGTGGGTGCGATTTCTCCTTGCCAGAGAAGAAAGCAGGCTGACACCATTTTCGCCCTTCCCATCAGCATGGATGGACTTGAGCAAACAGCACAGTCCCTCTTCCAGAAGATCAGCTCAGCTTCCTCCCCCACTGTATGCACCAGGTCTACTGAGCATAGAGTATTGCAAGCTTCAACTCTGGTGGAAATAGAACTAGCTAGAGGCTTTCCTAACACACAAAAGACAGAGACCTAGACAAAATGCCAAAACAGAGGAATTCACCCCAAAAGAAAGAACAAGAAGAGGTCACGGCTAGGGAACTAATCAAAATAGATACAAGTAATATGCCTAAACCTGAAGAAGGGTTACAATGCAGCCCTCAGCAAGAACAAAAGGAGTGAGTTCATACCATGCATGTTTTCAGACCACAACTCTATGAAACTTGAAGTCAACCACAAGTAAAAAAATTGGAAAGACCAGAAATACTGTAGGTCAAAGAACATACTACTAATGAATGAATGGGCTAATCAGAAAATTAAAGAAGAAATTTTAAAAAATACATAGAAGGAAGTGAAAATGTAAACATGACAGTCCAGAACCTTTGGGATATAGCCAAGGCAGTCATGAGAAGGAAGTATATAATAATATAGGCCTACCTCAAGAAGAAAGAAAATTCTCAAATAAACAACCTAACCTTACACCTAAAGAAACTAGAAAAGGAACAGTAAAGCCAGCAGAAGAAGGGAAATAATGAATATTAGAGTAGAAATTAATAATATAGAAACAAACAAAAACCCCAGTGAAACAAATCAACAAAACTAAGAGCTGTTTCTTTGAAAGAATTAATAAAATTGATAAAACTCTCACCAGACTTATCAAAAAGAAAAAGGACCCAAATAAATAAAATTCTGAATGAAAAAGGAGAGATTACAACCAATACCACAGAAATCCAAATGATTACAAGACAATATTATGAAAAATAATATGTCAACAAATTGGGAATCTGGAAGGAATGTATAAATTCCCCTAAGCATGTAAAGTACACCAAAACTGAAACACGAAGAGATAGAATATTTGAACAGAACAATAACCAGCAAAAAAAAAATGAATAAGTAATCAAAAATCTCCTTAAAAACAAAATTTCAGGGCCAGAAGGCTTTCCAGAGGAATTCTACCCAACACTTAAAGAAGAGTTAAAACCTATTCTGAAACTGTTACAAAAACATAAAAAGGAAAGGACAATTTCCAAAAACATTCTCCAAGGCCAGTATTACCTTGATTCCAAAAACAGATAAAGAGCCCACAAAAAAGGAGAATCACAGGCCAATATGCTTGATGAACTTGAATGCAAAACTTCTGAACAAGATACTAGCAAATCAAATCCAACAGTACACTAAAAGAATTATTCACCACGATCAAGTGGGATTTATTCCTGTGCCATAGGGCTAATTCAATATTCACAGATCAATCAACATAACACACCACATTAATAAAAGAAAAAATGCAAAGCATATTGTCCTCTCGATAGATGCCGAAAAAATATTTGACAAAATATAGAATCTTTTCTTGATAAAAACCCTCAAAAAAGTAAGGATAGAAGGAACATGTCTCTCCATCATAAAGTCCATATATAAAAGGCCCATAGCTAATGTCATACCCAATGAGGGAAAACTGAGAGCTTTTCCTCTATGGTCAGGAACAAGACAGGGATGTCCACCTGTCCACCATTGTTATTTACCATAGTACTGGAAGTCCTAACCTCAGCAATCGGGCAACAAAAAGGAATAAAAGGCATCCAAATGGGAAAAGAAGAAGTCAAATTTTCACTATTTGCAGACAACATGATATTCTATGTAAAAAAATGTAAGACTCAACCAAAAAAATTCTAGAACTGATACACAAATTCAGTAACTTTGTAAGATACAAACTAAATGCACAGAAATTTGTTGCATTTCTATACACCAATGATGAAGTAGCAGAAAGATAAATCAAGGAATCACTCGCATTTACAACTGCACCCAAAATCATAAGATACCTAAGAATAGATTTAATCAAGGAGGTAAAAGATGTACTCTGAAAGTTTTTGAACACTTTTGAAAGGAATTGACGATGACACAAGGAAATGAAAAAACATTCCGTGCTCATGGATTGGAAGAAAAAATACTGTTAAGATGTCTACACTATCCAAATCTATCTACACATTTAATGCAATCCCTATCAAAATCCCAACAGGAATTTTCACAGAATTATAACAAACAATCCTAAAATTTGTATGGAACAACAATGGAACCCAAATAGCCAAAGCAGGGGCGCCTGGGTGGCTTAGTCGGTTAAGCGTCCGACTTTCGCTTAGGTCATGATCTCGCGGTTCGTGGGTTCGAGCCCCGCGTCGGGCTCTGTGCTGACTGCCAGCTCAGAGCCTGGAGCCTGTTTCAGTCTGTGACTCCCTCTCTCTCTGACCCTCCCCTGCTCATGCTGTCTCTCTCTCTCTCTCTCTCCTAGAAATAAATAAAAACATTAAAAAAAAAAAAAAAAACAAATAGCCAAAGCAATCTTGGAAAAGAAAAACAAGCCTGGAACATTACAATTCCAGACTTAAAGCTGTATTATAAGGCTAATATCATCAAGACAGTATGATACTGACACAAAAACAGATACATAGATCAGTGGAACAGAATAGAAAACCAAGAAATGGCCAACTAATCTTTGACAAAGTAGGAAAGAATATTCAGTGGAAAAGTCAGTCTCTTCAACAAATGGTGTTCGGAAAACTGGACAGTGACATGCAGAAGAATGAAACCACAACATTTTCTTACATCATATTCAAAAATAAATTCAAAATGGATGAAAGACCTAAATGTGAGACACGAAACCTTCAAAATCCTAGAAGAGAACACAAGTAGCAACCTCTTTGACCTTAGCCATAGCAACTTGTTACTAGAAGAAAAGCAAAGCCAAAAATGAACTATTGGGACTTCATTAAGATAAAAAACTTCTGCACAGTGAGGGAAAGAATCAACAAAACTAAAAGGCAGCTTTCAGAATGGGAAAGGATATTTGCAAATGAGCTATCTGATAAAGGGTTAATATCTAAAATCTATAAAAAACTTAACAAGCTTAAAACACACACACAAATAAATAATCCAATTAATAAATGAGCAGAAGACATGAATAGACATTTCTTCAAAGAAAACATATAAATAGCTAATAGGCACATGGAAAAATGCTGAATATCACATATCATCAGGTAAATACAAATCAGAACCACAATGAGATACCACATTGGTATCTCACACCTGTCAGAATTGCTAAAGTCAACAACTGAGGAAAAAAACAGATATTGGTGAGGATGTGGAGAAAGGAGAACCCTCTTATACTATTGGTGTAAAAGCAAACTAGTGCAGCGAGTCTACAAGACAATTTGGAGGTTCCTCAAACAGTTAAAAATAAAACTACCCTATGACTCAGTGATCGAATTACTAGGTATTTATCTATAGAATACAAAATTATTGATTCTAAAGGCCACACACACCCCAATGTTTATAGCAACATTATGTGTTAAATAACAAATGCCAAACATGCATTGTAGGGAGCATGACTATCAATAACATGTCCTAAGTTCTTTGCTTTGTGCATGGTCTATATAAGGGATTGTTTATTTTTAATTTTTATTTATTTTTGAGAGAGAGACACACACACACATAGAGCAAGCAAGGTAGAGGCAGAAAGAGAGGGAGACACAGAATCTGAAGCAGACTCCAGGCTCTGAGATGTCAGCACAGAGTCCATTGTGGGGCTAGAACTCACGAGCTGTGAGATTATGACCTGAGCTGAAGTAGAACACCTAACTAACTGAACCACCCAGGTGTCCCAAAATTATTTTCTTAAACCTTTATCTCTATGCTGTTAGAAAGATCTCACGGATATTTCTTGCAAAACCTTCAAAATATTTATTATTTAATTAAGTAAACATTTACTGAGTTGATAATATTTCCCAGGTAGAATTATACACATTGTGGTAACAGCTATAAATAAGACAGATAAAAATCCCTGCCTTCGTGAAACATACATTAATGTGTGTGTACATGTGTGTCTATTTGTGTGTTTGTGTGTATGTGTGTGCATATGGACACAAGTTTGTGAATATGGGCTGGAAGTGAAGATGAGAAAACAATGGAAAAAATCTTAAAAGTAGGTATATGTGTATATGTGTGTGTGTGTGTGTGTGTAATTATATACTTATATATAAAGGATATATACTTCATATATATACATATATATGTATATATATGTGTGTGTCTGAAAAACAAGATAAAAGAGAGAGAGAAGCAAACTGTAAGAAACTCTTAAATACAGAGAACAAAATGAGGGTTGCTTGAGGGGAGGTGGGTGGGGGATGGGCTAGATGGCCGATGGGCATTAAGGAGAGCACTTGTTATCATGAGCACTGGGTGTTATATGTAAGTGATGAATCACTAAATTCTACTCTTGAAATCATTATTATGCTATATGTTAACTAACTTGGATTTAAATTAAATGTAAAAATTAAAAAAAGAAGAGGTGGTATATATACACAATGGACTATTACTCAGGTATTCAAAAGAATGAATCTTCCATTTGCAACAACATGGATGGAGCTGAGTATTATGCTAAATGAAATAAGTCAGTCAGAGAAAGACAAACACCACATGATTTCACTCATATGTGGAATTTAAGAAACAAAACAGACAAACATAGGGAAAGGGATAAATAAAAGAGAGGGCAGCAAACCATAAGAGACTCTTAACTATAGAGAACAAACTAAGGTTTGCTGGAGGGGAGGTGGGTGGAGGATGGGATAGATGGATGATGAGTATTAGGAGGGCACTTGTGTTGAGCACTGGGTATTATATGTAAGTGATGAATCACTAAATTGCAGTCCTGAACCCAAAATTATGCTCTATGTTAACAAACAAGAATGTAAAGACAAATTTGAGAAAAAATAAAAGAGAGCGAGAGAAGAAAATAGGCAGCTAATCACATCCTCTTTTTACTAATAGCTAATCTGTTTTTGTTGTGTTTTATTTGTGTGTGGCTGGGGGGGGGAGAGTGTAAGTGGGGAAAGGGGAAAAGGATAGAGAGAGAGAATCTGAAGCTGGCTTCATGCCCAGAGCAGGGCCTGATGCGGGTCTGGGTCATATGACCGTGAGATCATGACTTGAGCTGAAATCAATAGCCAGGCACTTAACTAACTGACCCACCCAGGTACCCTAATTTCTAATATACTACATTTATAATATGTTATATTTGTGAGCTATTGTCTTTATCAAACTACATTTGCTACTATGTTAAAAATAAAGCTTTGTTATTTTTATTACTAAAAGAACAATACAAATTGTATGCAGAAACATTAAGGAAAACACATTAATGTGTTTAAAATTCCATATCTTAAATTTTGTAGATTTGATTATAATTTATTAAACAAACTGTGTTCTTCAAATTCCTTGTTGCTCTAAGTAAGAGCAAAAGCTATGAGCAATCACAACGTGTCTTAATCTCTAATTATAAATGTAGCACTTATTAAATTTTTTACAGGCATAAGTATAGGATATATCTTTGTAATATAGAGTGTGTAAAAGCATTAAAGAGACAAGTCATACTGGCCGGATTCCAATATCTGTGGTGCTGTGATTACATAATGTATGGAATGGTGGTTTTAAGTAAAATCACCATGCATGTAAGAGAGGCCTGCAGCCAGAGTGAAGAGGTTTAATCTGGGACAGTGTATAATGTCAGATTTCATATGATACATTGTCCTCCACAGTGCCTGAAATAATAGGTTGTCTATTTTAATTTGAATAAAGCAATATAATATCAAGTAAGAAAAAAAATTCTTTATTAAATGTCAAATCAGGGGGCACCTGGATGGCTCAGTCAGTTAAGCGTCTGACTTTGGCTCAGGTCATGATCTCATGTTTGGTCATTTCGGGTCTTGCATCAGGCTCTGTGCTGACAGCTAAGAGCCTGGAGCCTGCTTCAGATTCTGTGACCCCCTCTCACACTGCTCCTCTCCTGATCACACTTTCTCTTTCTGTCTATCAAAAACAAGTAAATATTAAAAGAAATTAAATATCAAATCAGCATTTTAAAACATCTGATTAAATCATGTTTAGCAAAGAATAGAATTATGTGGGAATAAGCATCATGCAGGTATGGAGAGAAGATAAAAATTATCTGTAGCAGGGGACATTGATTGTACAGAAAATTTGTGTGGGTCTAGTTAAGATTACAGATGGAAATAGAAAATTCAAAACAATTCAGAGGATAGTATTATAGATGGTCAGTTGTTTATAGAACACCTTTTGACAGTCTTTTCGAACAGATTAATAAAGTGGGATTATAATAAACTTTGTGAAACTTATTATATTCATGTTGTTAGGCTATTTCACATATAAAGTTGCATGATCAAGGAAACTATAAACTCAGATTACTAGAGGCAATACTTCAATATTTAATACAGAAAGCATTCAAATATAAACATATTCTATTAATCAGAGCAGAGTTTCAAATTTTTAGTATGATTACCTGGGATCATTTTTAATTATATCACATAGGAATTAAAAAAATCTTATTTGAAACCTTGAAAAAATGTGTATTAATTTAAGTTAGGTTAAATTCAACTCACAGTCTGGCTACATGTTGGCAAAGAAATCCTTATAGAATGTATATAGAATCATAGAGGTTGTAAGTGTGATACTTTTAATACAAAATCAGCTTGTTTATTTCATCCATGTAAGAGTAGAATTTTATTGAGAAAAAAACATAACAAAAGTCTGACATGAAGGAAATTGCTCAGATTTGTACGGTCTGGATTCTTAAAGTATCAGTCTCCGGAATCTTGCCTGGAATGAAAGCCCAAACAATCCAAACATTATGATTCTTTGACTACAGCTTCCAGAGGGACTTACATAAATGAAAATGGGGTCTTGCTTATTAGAATCAGAATATCTGGTACCGAAGATGATCTGAAGCTAGGTGAAATAAAGGCCACTTGATTCGGATCATCAGAACAACAATTTCTGCACTGGAAGAATACTCCAGAGATACTTCCTCAGAAGAAGAAACATTTTGCCTAACAAAAAAAGGCATCGGAGAAAAGAGAAATGATCTTCTTCTCTTCTTTAATATCATCTCACAAGACCCCAGCTAAAAAAAGAAGTTTGGACTCTGAACATCTTGAATTTTTCCCCTTTGTCTCTCTTAGAAGATGGCTTATTAATCCTTAATATCCAAGAAAAATAGGTAATTATGAGAGTCACTAACTTAGTAGGTGAATATGTTCTCTGTAAAATGAAAACAGAGACAATGTCTATATTTCTAGTTCTTACAATTTTATCTACAGTTAGTAATCCACAGGCTCCCACCCTACTCACTGTGGTGTTGAAAGAACACTCCCATGACCTGACTTTACTTTGCTCCAAAGGTATCTTTCACAATGAATGATGTCCATGTTATTGAAACTGATAATGCAGTCGCTTACTTAAACTGGGAAATGAAATGACTGACAATGATCACCCTTTAATGTTTAAGATCTACTGAACAAATTTGATAGGAATCAATACAACAGAACAGTTTCTTGATATAATTATCTCACTTTGCTGCAATTGTAGTGTATTTATAATCCTGCATGTTTCTATGCCTTGGAGTCAGGCAGGATAGTTTTACCTGAATTCTAATGAGGTTTTTTTTTTTTTTTTTTAATTTCCACTTTTAAGACCTCTGTGTCAGCATCTGGTTCATAGTGTACAGATCTAGGAACAAGAGTTTCAGTATAAGAGAAAATACCTGAGTAGGTATTAAAGAATGTACCTACAGTTACCTCCGGTAACAGATAACCAAATTAAATAAAGTCTATTGTTAGATTCAAGTCAGCACACTGTAATTTAAAACAGAAAGTGAATAATAAATGCCTATTATCAAGATGAAACTAGAGTATAAAAACCCTTTTTTTGTGGTTGATAGTTTTGTGCCTTTTAATTTTTAATTTAATAAGATCTAAAATATGAACCTAACTTTAAGAATATTTGAAAAGGGGATTTGCATAACCAGTCATGACCAATAGGAAAATTACATGCATTCTTGAATATTTTTTAATTCAAACTGCATAAGGATATATTGTAATAAATGCAGGATAATAGATTTTATATTATAGCTACTGCAATTAAAATAAAAGCCAAAATAAATCCAGTGGTTGCATCCCTTAATGAACTTGCACATTAAGTCCTAATTAATAGTATGCAATAGACAAGTTTTAAGTCAAAATTTGAATGCTTTCTGTGCAGCAATACAGCTAAAGGAAGTATAAGTCTTTATCTGGTGGCTATATTAAGAGAAATGAAGTCTCATTCTTTTTATAGGATTAGAAAGATCAGTGCCCATGATCAGACAAATTTCATTCCAAATTTCTATTCCAGCCATTCAGTTTAATTTAAATTAAAAACAATGATTAAGACAATCAAAATGGGTAGCTTGTGGCTCAGTTGCCTTTTGGCTGTCTTCTCAACCAAGGAAATTGGAATGACTTTTAATGTGAAGATAAAACTATCAAAACAAAATTAAGTCTGGAATGTCAATTCAGTCTCATGTACAAGGTCTCTATTAGTGTTCCTATCAGTTTCCTTTTTTCTTTGGGTTTTAATTTATTCAAATAATATTCCTCAAATACATTTTCTTTTATATTGGCTATGTAAAGCCATATCTTTTGAAATGCATTGGATTTGTAGTAGTATTTTTGCATTTGATAGAAACAAAAGAAAAAGAAATACACAACACATGTGATTTGTTTGATATGTAATTATCATACTAGACAAAGCATGAAGGATGGTTTGCACACTTAGAGTTTCAGAGTAGCATTTCTAGACTTTTTTTGTTAAGGTTTTTTTCCCCCCTTTTTTCTTTGGGCATATTCTTTTCTCCCTACTATAACTTTTTGGTCAGAAAGAAACACACACGTCACACCCATGCTTGTATAGTTGGGTAATTTTTCCATTGTCCTGGAGTGAGACTCGAGGTTTTCAATTTTCTCTTTGTACCCCACCACAAATAATCTTCTTCAACATACAAGTTTGACAGAAGAACATGAACATAAGAATTTTAGTTTTCTTGACTTTTTTTTTTTTGAGTCATTCTTGTGTTCTAGTTCATTCAGATCAAAAACGTTGCTCCTGTGCAGAACTACTTAAAATGTGATAGGCTTAACAATGCATTTATCTGGCTATCTAGAATCTTATTCTTTTATTAGTTTTATCAATATTAAAAAGCACTATGTTTTCACTGGCTTGTTTATTTTGGACTGTTTCTCAAAGTGTTTAGTTTATTCTATTGTTTCTGGCATCTGAAAATTGCCTGTCCTACATAATTTTGAGAGTTACTGTCCTCCACATTCTTTGCTTTGATTTGAGATTTTTAAGTTCTATAGATATCTGTTCATTTTATAGCTAAAGTAATTATAAACATTTTCCCATGGACATAAACAGATATTCTAATAGATTACAGTAATAAGATAATTTTAACAATTGTTAACTTATATATATAAGTTCT
Source organism: Hyaena hyaena (assembly GCF_003009895.1). Lineage (NCBI taxonomy): Eukaryota > Metazoa > Chordata > Mammalia > Carnivora > Hyaenidae > Hyaena > Hyaena hyaena. The sequence goes on along the minus strand of NW_024081471.1, from coordinate 741,345 downwards.
ATTATAATTATGGTATAATGTTATTTTGGGATTTCTCAACTCTTTGGTTGTTCAGTGTATTTGTTTTTTTAGTTTATCCCATATCATTTAAATTATATTTATGCAAAATGCTCTAATACATGGAAAGTCAAATCTATGTTTACCTGTATAAAATAGTTATTTCCCTGTGGTCAAATACTTTAACTTATTTTTCCATATAAACTGAAATAATTGAATTCAATAATGCATTTGTTTTTCTTTATATTTTTTCTTGCTTTTTTGTTTACTTCCTTTTTGCTTTTTCTCACTTTTTAAAAATATTGATTGAGTGCCTATAATATCCCATGTGCTAATGTAGGCGACTGAAGTGCAATGGTAAAAAAAAAATATTAAATTTCTCCTTTAAAAAGTTGTATTTCTTTTGTTTAAACTTATTTATTTATTTTGAGAGAGAGGGAGAGACAACACAAGTGGAGGAGGGGCAGAGACAGAGGGAGAGACAGTGAATCCCAAGCAGAATCCAACACGGAGCTTGAACTCACAAACCATGAAATCATGACCTGAACCAAAATCAAGAGTTGGTGAGGCTACCCAGGCACCCCCTTAAAAGCTTTATTTTTAATAGCAAAAGTGGGGTGCCCGGGATGGCTCAGTCGGTTGAGCGTCTGACTTTGGCTCAGGTTTTGATGTCTCAGTTCAAGCCCCGCATTGGCCTAGGTGCTGACAGCTCAGAGCCTGGAGCCTGCTTTGGATTCTGTGTCTCCCTCTCTCTCTGCCCCTCCCCTGCTTGTGATCTCTCTCTTTCTCTCTCTCTTTCTCTCTCTCTCTCTCTCTCTCTCTCTCAAAAATAAAGATATTTTAATAGCAAAAGAAGATCAACTGGATTAAGGAGGGTGTTGAATGCCTGAAGCTTGATTGCAGTGGAGGTCACTGAATCATTTGTGAATGTATCAAAGCCAAGTCTATCATGTTTCAAGTCTTCGGAGATTATCAGCAACACCTACTTCACCTGAGAGGACATGAGCCTCACAGTCCACTTGAGCTTCCTCACTAACCACTCTTCACTTCACCCATGTATCATTCTCCAAGCCAGTTCCAGCCACCAAGTAAAACACCTTGAGAAAACCAGCCTTAGCCAGAGCATAAGCAAGTGTGATCTTCTGGTTTGATTTACAATCAGAATGGGAGTCATAAGAGAGTGTATCTCAGCTGTGGTTGAGCTGTGTGGTTGATCACACAGAAGGCTTGCTCTATCAGGAAACATTTTTGCTACATTAAGGCATGTAATAGAAGAACATGATGACCATTATATAGAGGAAGGGAGTGAGTCCCATTGGAAAGATTTTCTCAAGATGATGGTAGGCAAGATTAGAAATGAGGTTGATGCTGCTGAAGCTATTGTTGATGCCTTTCTCTCCCAAAATATTAGCTCTGTCAAGTAGAAGTCTCTCCACAACTCTAGAAGTTGGGTACTCTAAGAAGAGTGATGAGTCAGCCCTGTGGGGGTTGTTTGTTCAATAATGACTTCTCTTCAGAAGAAACATATTTGCTTCTCACTTCAGAAAGCCATGGCATGGAAAGCCTTGCATCTCAAACCTACTGGCTCACCAACTCCAAAATCATAGAAAGAGAAAAGAGGCAGTAAAGATGCTATGAAAAGGATCAGTAAGGAGCATTCATAAAGGCATAAATGCTGGAAACCACCTGTCTGGTCATTTGTACAAGTGTCCTGGGAGTTTTAACAAAAAAGTCTGCTAAGGTGGAGGGTATAGGGGATTGTAAAGTTGCTCAAGATATTCAGAAGGACATGGCTGTACTGTCTTACATCCAAAGCAAATTCTCTATTGTCCAACCAATCAACAAGAGCTTAATGGGGGCCAGCACTGTACGAGGTACATTGTACTAAATGTAAATACAAAATTATAAGACTCATTCTCTGCCAGTTTGAAGTATATTTGAAGTCCAAATATTTCTTAGGAATTACTCAATGATTAAAAGTCAAATTCAGACTTAGTGGCCAGTATTTCAATGAGCATTCTTTAAAGTCAATATTTTATTCCACATTATACCCACATTTATCCTGGTATTAAATTTCTTAGTAATAACAACTCCATTGTTAGCAATAAAAAGGTTAAAATTTTGGGGTTTCGGGGTGGCTCAGTGGGTTAAGTGTCTAACTCTTGATATTGTCTCAGGTCATGATCTCATGGGGCTCATGATTGAGCCCCACATCGGACTGTGCACTGACAGTTCAGAGATTTTTCTCTCTCCTCTGCCCCTCCCACACTCTCCAGCTCTCAAAATAAATAAACATTAAAATATTTTTAAATGTTAAAATTTTTTAAAAAAATTTTGATTAAAATTTACCTTACTTTTCCCCCCTCTGTATTTTGAATAATGCTTTTTAAAAAAAAATGAATTTTAAAAGGCTGAAAAGTGGAAGGCTTAGGTACAAATTTGGCCAAAATTTGTCCACCCAAAAGAGCTCTAGACTGCTGAGAGAAACTAGTTACCTCCAGGCCATTTGTATTAATATTTTAAGGACAACATAAAGTACATGTCCATGTAAGACATTACTGCTATCCAGGAGAGGGAGTTAGAAACAAGGAGATTAATCTGGACTAAATATGTTTCATAGTAAACTTTAGCATCAACTCAGGCAATACCAATGGCATAAGTGTTTCATGAGTACTCATTAAATGTGATTGGGCTCCGTGGGCTCACCTAATATGCCACCCTTTCTGAGCTTAGGGTGGCCTTGACTTCATTGTTCTCCTCCTGCCAACAGACCTTGCCTGCATTGAAAACTGACCAAAGAGAATATTCTACCAATGGTAAGATTTATCTATATCATCCAAAGCTATTGTAACTACTAAACCTGGAAATTAATAATATGTTGCCAATGAGTGTTGGTTGATTAGCTTTTTGGTTGGTTGATAAAATACTACAAATAGTATGAACACACACGCACATACATACATACACACACACACACACACACAAATACACACAACTGGCCTATTAGTAGTAAAAGATTCAAGTGAAAGTAGAGAGTCCAGAAGATATAGAATTTGTAAGATTAGAAAAATGAACTGATTCTTATAATTATGTATAAGAAATCTGAAAAGTGTTAGTATTTACACAGACCTGTTAAGACACAGAATAAGACTAAGACTCAGGACAAAGATGAATTCACAAGAATGGTTAAAATGCCCTTTGTTACAATACTTGATTACCTTAGTGTGTCCCTCTGGTAAATATTTCAGTTGCACAAAATGGCTCAGGGCCAAAGTCCCAAAGAAGCCTGATAGGCTCAATATATATCCAGCCAAGTCACTGCCAATTTAAAAGCTCATGAGTGATTAGTGTCAGTGAGTGCAGCCACAGAGACTGTTAAAGCAGATAAAGCTTTCTTATAGATCACACTGAGGACTTTTTTCCTGTAGTTTGCTTTCATATTAGTTTGTATCTTTTTGTTTTTCACTTGTAGTTCTTACCCGGATGTATAATTATGTCATGTATTTGGTATTTCTTATTTTAACCATCTCAGCCTCTCGACTTCATATGTTCAATGAAGGCATGGGCTGCTCTTCTCACTGTGATCCTAAAGTCTAACACAGTTATGTAACAGATATGCAAAAATATTTGTTGAACTAGCGCATGATTTAACAGTTTCTCTCTTACACAGTGATATATTTCCTCTATGAATATGTATTATTCACATACACAACTCAAGTAGAATTTAGCAGTGTATTAAAAATTCCGATTGTATGTGTTTAAACCTTATTTCCATATATAGGTTTCAATATCTTTAATGACAGTGACTGTGTCTCACACATCTCACACACTTGTGTGTCATCCCACACAAGTCCCAGCTGACTTTTGAACAGTTTTTAAAAAATGATTATTCTTACTCTGAAAATAAAGCCGGCTAGTCTCTCTGATACTATATGCCTGCAAATATTTTTATAGGATTCATTTTTTTTCTGCTTGTCATTCCTAGAATTTCTACTGGTATGAAAGCGGCGCACGTCAGTGGAGTGATTATCAGCTGACATGAAGAAATATTACATCTATTCTCAGAAGCACTGTCTTCATTGCTTCAGTCACTTTTTAGGTCTTTATCATTCAGTGCCATTCTAAGTCGGCTGGGCTTCCAATCATTCCATTATGGAATTGTGAATACTTCTTTCTGTAGGATTATAGGCTCTGCAGAGAAACAAGTCAGTAGAATAACAGCTGATTATGCTTTCTTATGACATCAAGCAATCATTTATGGACCACACCATATCCACATTGCAGATCAAATAAGCTTTTTGGCTCTTTTATCTATTTTAGCTAGGAGTGGAAATATAATTTTTTTCTGATAGGGCTCAACTAAATACTCTCAAATTTCTCAAGTTAAGCTGGTCTTGTTCTTACAAGAATGGATATAGATCATCTGAACCATAAAACATATCACCATCTCTGAACTTTTTATGTCTTTAGAGTTTTCAGCTTTGCACACGTCAGCTTATGTGGTCTTTCCAAAAGCTTTATTGGATAGATATGAATAGCACCACTTTAGAGGTAAGGACACCAAGAGACTACAGAATTTAAGTCACATTTCTAAAATCATTCCATATATATAAGCTATGACCCAAACTAGGGAATTATATATGAAATTCAATGATTTTCTTATAAGTCCACTTTGTGACACTGTTCAAATTCTTTACTGTAGGTACATATTTATGGAAATCATTACTACAGTCTTAGTAGTGGGTAAAAAATGTTTACCATTTTAATTAAGAAGGAATTTTAACATTTTATGAAGTAATTTATTCAAGATAGACTATTTGTCTTAGTCAATGCAGTATGTATGTCAGTAAAATATACCCCCTCTGGGTGGTAATTTTATGAGTCAGCTTATTGGCCCCTGTGTTCTTTCACTGCTTCCTTTGTGATCATTGAAGCAATGTTTCAACTGAGTCTCATCAGCCTTGACCCTTACTAATTCCGATAAGCTGAGTCTGGCTGACATGTGACAAGCATGTAGAAAGTGTGCTACGTACATGTTTTTTTTAAGTTACTAAATTTGGAGATTTCTTTATTATCATAACAAGGCTGACAAAGAATAGCTGCTCTTAATTTATTAAGTTGAGATAAATGTATGTAAAATTTGTGACCATCAGAATAAATTCCCCAAACGTCAAATTAATGCATCATTGTAAAGCTGGGTGTGTTAAATCTGGGCAAAGCCCATATTGCACACGTCCTTTTAAGCTTGGTGTGATATGCCATAGTGCTTGGCACATAAAATATTGAAAATTATTTGCTTTTTAATTTACTTACATTAAATACAATCAAGAGTTCTCTGTTGAAATGTCTGGTATTGTATATATTATAAATATTAAGTTTTAGGAAATGGTTATAAATTTTAAAAATTATAAAAATAGATTGAAAAGTACACTGATTTATAAAATAACGAATTCCCATTTTAAGTATACTTCCACAAGCATGTTGAATACATTTGCATGAATGTATGTTTTCTAATCTGTCATTAATAAATTTAGGAAATAACTAAATCCAAATTTTGGTCAAATGAAATAGTAGGAGCAATCTCTTTTTGTAAAAATACTCAGTGAATTATAATTTGCTAAAGTGCTCCTATATGCACACGTATTTGAAATAAAATGCATCCAAAAATATAAAATGCTCTAACTTAAACTCTCAACATGTCTATTTTGATGGAAAGGTTATGCACTTTGGATATGTAAATTAATTTCAGGACTTGGGCAGCTATTAATAATTTATTTTTCATTAAAATACATTAGTCTATTGAAAAAATTGAGACTTTCCTAAGTAAGAAATATTCTGTATATAATATACATAACTTTTCGAACTATATCAACTATCAACATGTCTTTTCCATGAAAAAATGTAACCAATTTTGGGGGCAATCAATCGTTTTTGTCACTCTTTACCTTTGTAAATTTTCCCAGAAGAGTTTAGTCAATTGAATAATAACGAATTATGTATTTACAGGCAACTCAAATCGGCAAAATCTGTGTTGCTTAATAGTTCTCAATGGAAATATTCGCAACAAAAATGGGAAAAGTTCTATTGCCTGTGTTGCCTCTGATCATTAACCTGTGGATGTTAGAAACAAATCAACATGATAGACATGGTCTTTTTGATAGGATCCTAGAGAATTCTAAATATACAAACATCATTATTAAATCATGCTCCAAAATGAGCATAGAAGTAAATATTAATGAGCCTTTTGTGAATAAGGGATTAATTTACTGTCAAACAGACATTATCTTCATAGGGAAAAATAGATTTATAGCACTGAAAAGTCTACAACATAGGCAAATACTTCTAACGTAAAACTAAACTACATTAATATTGAACACAGTAGTGTTAACTCTAGAGGGATTTTGAGCCATTGCATTACTATTTGTGAAATCAGAAGTGTTTGCTAGTTATTGTCTTGGTCTGTGCTTCTCCCAGAATGCAATGCCTAGTAAGCACTGTGGACTTTGGAGTTTACTCTTTGCTCCTTTGAGACTGTCTAATACAAACCCGTAAGTCACTCTTGTAGCATGTAATGCAGATTCTGCCTTTGGTTTTTGTTTTCCCTTTGCACCACAAAGTTTGAGTTTGATGGAAGCTTTTATACTTTCCCCAGATAAATGGACATACATCTAGACCTTTGTACAAGTATTTTTAGGGAATTCCAAAAATCCATGAAGTCTCTCTATGCATCATTGGAAAAATCCTGGATTTAGTGGTTTCAGCTGGTGTTTAAACCTGTTCAGGTATCTAGTTAATTGGTGGTCTGAAGTTTGACCTCCAGACTCGGGATACACTGGCAGGTTCGGCCTTGGCACCATTGTCAGAGGGCCATGTGCGAACCATGGCATGTGAGGAAGTCTAGAATGGAGGAGTGATTTTCTGAGCTGAAGTGGTCTGCACCTGGTTGTCTCAATTTGATGAGAGGGGACCAGTAGTGCAAAGTGTCTGGGAAAGTAGGCTTGATATGTTGTGAACATTCCAGTACAACTCGTTTCCTCCGAGTCACTTTGCCTTCTTTATATTCTCTAAAGCGAACTAAGCTGGTATAAGGATCACATGTTGTCAACATATCTTTTGGCCAATTATAACCCTGGGTTCACTGATATAGATTTGCTGGTTTGTAGAAACTTTTAAAAACAAGAATGCATGCTCTCCTTTTTTGAAGTTCCCCAAACATACCTTGGAATTAAAAAAAAAAATAGTTGATGCTAATAGTACTACAGACTTTCTTACATTTTGAAGATGAGTAAAAGCACACTGCACTGTACTGGGGCATCCCCAAGTAGCGAGAGATAGGAGGTCTTGATTACCTGAGAGACCAGAGCAGCCATTACAGATTTGCGGAAGCTATGGATAGGACAAAGTACAGAAGAGGAGTATCAGGGGAGGCTGAGTAAAGACAGGACAACTCAGCGGGAGTGCAGGGAGAAATGGCAATTTCAGTAGAGAACTGTCGAGAATCTCATAAAAGGGAGAATGAGAATGAGCAGTCCTCTATCTTCTAGAGATGGCTTCTTCTTCTTATGGCTTCTCAGTTTCCTTTTATGGATACCCTTATTATAAAGCATTTTTATTTAACAATCCCTGAGTCAATCTCAGTTTCTTGCAGTTGGGAAAAAAAGAAGTCTTACTAGAAAAAAAATGTGATTTTTGAAATATTTTGTGTTGTGTGCTGTGTTTTTGGAGTACAAAACTGAGAAGCCAAATGAAGTAAAATGGTATGTATCTAACGGAGATGATTTTAACAGGACATCACTTAACTGAAATGTCTTTCAGAAGAATAAATGCCACCATGATCAACATTATGATAATAGCCTTAAATCTGTATTTTTGACTTCTTAAAGAGACTTATCTATTGTTTTTATTTCTTTGCTTTCTGGTGAATATTTTATTTCATTCAATATACAAAAAAATGATAATACTTATTATAGTTGATTGCACTTATTTTGTTTTTTTAAATTTTTTAAATTTATTAATTCCTTTTGAGATAGAGAGAGAAAGGCAGTAGACAGAGAAAAGGAGAAAGAGAATGCCAAGCAGGCTCTGCACTATTAGTGAGGAGCCCGATGCAGGGCTTGAACACATGAAATGCGAGGTCATGACCTAAGCTTCAACTAAGAGTTGGATGCTTAACTGACTGAGTAACCCATCAACTCCACACTTATTTCTTTATATGTGATATTGTAATTTGGTTATTTGTCTATCTTTATAAATTGATGTGATGTTTCTCACAGACAAGATGATCTCATTTATTTTGGTACGTGTACAACAAGGCCTCAACAATAGAAGATGCATATTCAACATTTATTGACTGTGTTAATTATTTGTCTAATTTGTAAATTTACTAACACACCTTTATATACTTTCACTTCTAGGGGAGCCACTTCAAAATATAGATTTTTTACACAAATTAAAAAAATGTACTATCCATAGAAAGATGGGTGAGAAGAAATGAAATGGGGAAGGAAATGCCTATCAGAAAATTATTTTTATTTTTGTCCACTAGGAAACTTTGGGAGTCATACTTAATTTCATTCTCCATAGGAGTATATATAGTTGATTTCTTGTTTTTCTTCTTCCTTATAGTTCAGCAAGCAATGGATTTTGTGTCAATCACTCCTTAGTTGGAGACCTTTTGAAACAGTGTTTAAGCAATATTTTCATAAATAAAGTATCCCTCCAGCTTAACTACTTTCTATGTATATTTCAAGTAAGACACCTAGAAAATGCAATCTTTTTCAGTGTGGTCAGTGTTAAAAGTTTTAAACTTTTCACCACTACGAACATAAAAGGAAATCAAAGAAGATGACATGTTTTCAAGTAATGACCCAGAAACAATCTCTTTTTGAATGGAGGGTTGTGTTGATTCTTATACATCAACACCTGTTTTGTAAGAATTTAATTAAAAAAATTTATCCTCCTTTAAAATGACTAGTAATCCAAATGTAAATCTAATTAGTAATGCCATACTTTATTGTTACGCTGGTTTATGCTAATTCTTTTTTATTCTATTACACTAGCCCATCATTATTATTTCCAAGCTTAATAAACTTGATAAGACTGTCTCAAAAGCTTAAGAAGTTTGGAACAACAAAACACAAGAGCAACAGCCACAAAAAAAGGTAAGTAAATTGTTAAAATTCAGGACCAATCAATAGTTAAAAATTAAACATAATTATCTTAACAATTAGACTAGAAGATCATTAGGTAAAAAAAAAATGCGTGAGGATTATCTAAGTGAGAGAGATCTGATGCCCCCATTACACTAAAAGAAGTAACCCTAACTAATGTGAGGGGGTGCCCAGTGGCTTTGCATTCTTAATACTTACTTTATTCTCTCTTTCTCATATTTCTTCCCAAGAGGGAAGCCAATGCTTATTAAAGACTATTTATCATATATCATACATACGTAAGTAGTGTGCTGGTAAATAATGTTGGCTTTAAGAGAGAAGCCATTATGTGTAAGAATTGCCAATTTCTGTGGTGTAAATATTCTCGTTGTTAAAGGTTAGATTGTGTACACACCAAAAGATATGTTGAAGCCCTTACCATAAGAATGTAAGCTTTTTTAAAGATAGAGTATTTGCACATAATAACAGTAACAGTGGATAGACCCTAATTCTATATAAACGGTGTTCATATGACTCTTTTTATTCCCAGGAAGGAGGTTACCGTCTTATGTCTAATGGGTTTATAATTTAATGGAATATTGATCGATGACTTTCCAAAATTACTTTAAACTTTAACCCAGAGACGAACATGTACACAGAGAGAACACCACGTGAAGACTGGAATTACACTGCTACAAGCCAAGGGGTTACCAGAGCCTAGGAGAGTGGCCTGGACCAAATTCCTCCTGAGGACCTTCAGAAGAGTATAACCCTGCCAACCACCTCTGAACAGACTTCCAGCCTCTAGATCTGGGACACAATACATTTCTGTCTTTTAAGGCAGTCGGCTTGTGGTATGTTGTTACAGAAACCTTAGAAAACTAATACACTCATTGATGACTTCAAACTACCAACAGCAAACCTGAAAACTTAACAATTGTCTCTCACAAGCCCTTATGAATCCATTCCAACACACTTCAGACGATCGCCATTTGCCTGGTAATAGAAATTTTTATTTGTTTTAGTTTATTGCTTAATCATGCTTCTGAAAATTTTCCCTAAAAATGATGAGTCATAAAAAGAGAAAGAAAAACAACATTGCATGAAAAAGTCAGAGAAGTCTTTCTGAAGGCGATAATATAAATAGCACTTACATGATGTGATTACTTGATGAGACTGAGCTGAGATGTGTAAGGGGTTAGCAAGACAAAAAAAAAAAAGTCTCTGTACTGGTCACCTATGGATTAGTTGGAAGTAGCAACCTAAGGAAAGTTAAAAAAAAAGAGTATGAACACAACAACAAAGTAGATTGTGTTGTTTGTTGTTTTCCTTGGATCTTCTTCCACATCTTAAAATTTTAAACTTTTATTTACCTTGTTTTAGTGTTGCCCAATGGTTTTTACTTTTTTCTTTCTTAGTGACAACCTCTTTATTCATCAGTTCACATGTAGATATAAGCATAAATCACATTGGAATATATAACAATTGTTAATACTATATGGTCACACATGCTATGTTTTCTAAAAATCGACATCCACATTTTTACAGATTTATTCCCCACTTCTAGGATCAACATTAACAACTTTGTGTATATGTTGACAACTTTGTAGATCTTATTCTTAATAACACTAAAATGATGTACTATAATGGTTTCACAAAGTACTACAATTATGTACAGATAAGCAGACTGAGAAACAGAGATTGTAAGTAAAATTTTCTAGCGCAAATAGCAAGTAATGGATAGCAGAATCTGTATAAAAACAAAACAAAACAAAACAAAACAGAAACCTCACAATGTGCTGTATCCCGTTTTCATTATAACCCAATACATTTGATTCTTTAGATTTGATTCTAAGAATAATAATACTGAGTCTCATGTTTGGTGGATTTCTAATTTCATGAAAATTAATTTCCATTTTTCCCATATTGTTGAAAAAAGTCAGTTTTTTCTTTTTCTTTTTCTCTTAGTTATTCTGATAGGAAAGACATTATATCTATTGTTTTATTAGTTTTTAATCAGATTTAGCAATATGGTCACTTTTCTTCTGATAAGTAGATATTTGATTTATTTTATTATGAATTTCCTATTCAGCTATTCCCTCATTTTTCATTAGTTTGTGTTTCTTTTTTTATTTTTTAATTTGAAAGAGAGAGGAAAGATGAAAACAAGGGAGAGGGGCAGAGGTGGAGAGAGAGAGAGAGAAAGAGAGAGAGAATCCAAGCAGACTCCATGCTCAGCACAGAGGCCAAAGAGGAACTCGATTACATACCGCTGGGATCATGACCTGAGCCAAAATTTAGAGTCCGACACTCAATTTACTGAGCCACCTAGGTGCCGTTGAGTTTGCATTTCTTATTATAATCCATCTTCATACACTTATTAATATATTTTCAATTTATTATTTTTATTTTCTTTAGAATTCTTGATATACATTAAATGTATGTTCAAAGTTTATACCATCTTTAACAACCCAAGATTTGCTTTATTAATTAATTGTATCACATCCACAACTCAGAATAAGGAAGAAATCATTACTAATAATTTGGAAACATCCACTTTGCCACTATCTGATTGCATTTTCCCACCCTCAGTAATGACCATTTTCTTAAATACTCTATTGATCAGGTCTATACTATTTTCTTTACCAATTATGTATTTATCTTTAAGCTTTATATTGTATAATTTTGAATCTTCTAAAAATTCATATGGTTAAGTTGCATGTTTCCTTGATGAACCTATATTTTCCACCTAACATGGCTTTGTGCTATTACACTCAGTATTTTGTGAATATCCATAATTTATCATTTCAAATAACAAGGGACAGTGTTTTCAGTTAAAGTGTTTTCTTTTTATGAACGGAAGTGCTATGAATATTCTAATACCTAGGATCTCTGTGCAATGTGAATCTTGAGTTTCTCTAATATAGCCAAATTGTTTCCTAAAAACTTTTATCCCTTTCTGAAAAATTCTTGTTTATGACCTTTTGCCAGCTCACAGATTTATTATTTAGAAGTACTTCTTTTTTTTAACCATTGTGTCCCACAATCTTTTTTGTTTTGTTTTGTTTTAAAAATTATATATAAAGTTTTCAAATATCTTGTCCAATGTATTTATGCTGATTTATTTTTACATTTTTCAAGATACTATATTTAACTTATATTGTTCTGTTTCCATTTCTTTTACTATCTTTAATCAGGTGTTACACTTTCTCTGAGTTTAGTTTGAAATAACTCCTTTTGGGCACTGGTTTTATTGAACTCTTTTTTATTTATTTATTTATTTTTATTTTTGAGAGAGAGAGACACAGAGCACAAGCAGGGGAGGGGCAGAGAGAAAGGGAGACACAGTATCTGAAGCAGGCTCCAGGCTCTGAGCCGTCAGCACAGAGACCGACGTGGGGCTCAAACTCACAAACTGTGAGATCATGACCTGAGCCAAAGTTGGACGCTTAACCTTAACCGACTGAGCCACCCAGGAGGCATCACATTTGTTTTATTTTTCTAATACCTTTTACTACTATTATTGTTGCCATTCATTCAAGCTAAAGACAAATCTCAATATCTTCATGAAGTTTTTTTTTTTAATTATGTGTATTAGCATCAACCTCTCCTATCAAAGTATACTCAAAGTGCATGGTGTCTTCCAGCTCTTATAACATATGACCTGTTATTTCTATAGGTGTATCTACTCTAAACATCTTATTTTCCATTTATTAAACATTCTTCTAACATTCAAAATTATATTTCAAAAGTTTCATTTTCAGTCATTTTGTTGTTGGTGGTAGTGATTTAATATGTAGGCACAACAACTTCACTTTGCCCTGTATAATATATTGCATTACCTCCATAGGTAAACACAAAGACATTAGCTCCACATTGATAAAATTCCAGCTCACGGTTTACTGATTTCGTAGGGGCTCTTTACAAACAATGGGAAAACTATTTTCAATTTGGGTCAGTTCCATTCTGTGTTAAAAGTTAAACTGAGGCATATTAAAAATATCACAAATTATTTTGAGCAAAAATCAGTCCAACTCGGGCAGTATCCCATCTGGCAGATAGAAAAGAGCTGTACAATATCAAAGTCATTTATAAGCAGAAAAGAGGGGGGCAAAGACTTTATATTAGGCCAAAAAAACTGGTTGGTTTTTGCAAGGTTATTTTCCTTTAGAGACAGGCAGTGGTCTATGAGGCAAATGAACTAATTAGTTCAGTTCAGGTGATTTCTAATTGACTGGTTTAGCATTGTGTTTCTGGAAGAATAGAAACCATATTAACTTGTTTTAAATTGGTGATATGGGGATTAGGATAAGTGACTCCATTTTTAGCCTTTTGTCTTGCTTTTAACATTAGAAAAATTATATTTTTGGTTAAGAGTTGCTATAAGTAACTTTAATATCTTTTCCGTCTTCTTTTTTATTAAATATTTAATTCCTTCCAACTGTGAATTATGAAACATTTTAAGATAAAACATAATGAACTCTAATTTTCAATGTAGAATATTTAGGAAAATTATTATTAAGGGTAAAATGTATCTAAATATTAAGTGTAACTTGAAAATGTCTGGTTCAAAATGGACATATCTAGGTTATGTTTTATTTTATTTTATTATATTTTATTTTATTTTATTTATCATTGAGAGACAGAGAGAGATAGAGCATGACTATGGGAGGGGTAGAGAGACAGGAGACACAGAATCCGAAGTAGGCTCCAGGCTGTGAGCTGTCAGCACAGAGCTTCACGTGGGCTTGAGCTCACAAACTGCGAGATCATAACCTGAGCCTAAGTCAGACCCTCACTGACTGAGCCACCCAGGCACCCCTGTTTTTTGTTATTTTTCAATTTGTGGTTATCATGTAGTTGGAAAACTAAGAACGTTTTGAAGTAGCTTTCAAATGTAGACAGATTTGCTTCCTAATCAAGATAATAGTTTCACCCAATTTCACCATTTTTAAATTTTCAACTCAATATAAAATTCTTTAAGTGTTATCATATGTCTAACAATAATAATGTAAATGATAAATGATTGCAAAATATCTTTTAAATATGGGAAAAGACTTTTTTTCAAGTGAACATCCTGACTTGAAAAGTCAGAGTGTGGATTTAACAATGGCTTAAAACATCTTATATTTTATATTATTTTAAAAATTTTTTATAGTTATTTTTTATTTATTTAAGTAATCTCTACATCACAAACAGGGCATGAACCCACGAGCTAGAAATCAAAGTCACATGCTCTTCTGACTAAGCCAGTCAGGCTCCCTTATTTTATGTATTTTTTAAAAAATATTATTAGCTTTAATTTAAGTTAAAGATTAAATCAATTCACAAATTACCGTGTGAATAACATGTTGTGGGAGATCTAAACATAAAACAAACTAAGAAAATTATTAACAAACACAAGTCGGAAAACTTATTTCAGTTTTCAACGTCATTAAGAATATGTTAAGTGGAATAGTAGTGCTCTATTTTTGCAAGTATATGGTTGACTAACTTTTTTTTATCATCTCCGAATAGATTTTTTTTTTTTTATTATAAATAAACTGAAGCCTCGGAAGATATAATAGCCTGACTTCCCATCAGAGTCTCACTTCATTGCATTTATTTCTTTTTGCTTAGCCTTAAGATGAGGAGCTTAGACCTCTGTAGAAAATATTTTCATTTTCCTATAGTTCCTCTTATCTTTAATTTCAGGAACTGATGTAATTTTTTAAAAGTGTCTTATATTCATCTGATAGCGATGTGAGATAATGTAAGTGTTCTGTTCACAATTGAAGACTTAGTTTCTCTGCCTTGCAGCCTTTCAACATTATAAATCCACAGATTTCCCTACCATTATCGTAGACAGAGATTCTCTTTAGTTTTACACTTGGATTTCTTTACAGAATGTTGAATCATTCCTGAATATCTCATGAAGGGATCTCTGGTTCCATGTTATTTACTATAACTTCTTGCAAATTAAAAAAAAAGCAAGCAAAAAACAAAAAACTTCTGTTACTATTATGGGGAGTGTGGGAAAGCAACTTTGGACAAATTGAAAACAGTATCCCCTTCTGACATGGCACATGTAAGGGCCAAGCCGGGGCTGGAATTTACCCCTAATTAATTCACCAACCTCACCAGGTACTAAAGTGCACTGAACCACAAGAACAAGTGGCCTAGTCTTCTAAGTAATGATTTTGACTTTAAAAAGACAATTTTATTGTTTCAATCACTAATTAGCAGACAGCTGTTATAGCTGCTAAGGTAATCAGGTAAAACTGATGGTAAATCAAAATAAGACCGGCTACTTCACAAAATGTCTTGGAAACAACATTCTTTCAACTTTGAATTAACTGTAAAATATATGAAATTCATTGAAAACTAATCATTTAGAGCTGCCTGAGTTGTGAATTAATATCAGGTTTTTATGTTCATTGCAAATTTCAAATTAGGTATGCAATAGTAAGTGACCCAGAGGCCAACTAAAAATCTGTAATCAATAGTCTGGCAAAGAAAATACATTTTATATCACAGATATTTGGAAGATATTCCTTTGAAAATATATGGAAATTATAGTCAACATTCTAAATTTTACTCTAAATTCCCAAGCTACATATTTCAAATCTATTTCTCAATGTCCCTCACTTCTTCTTTTTTAAATATAGTTTATTGTCAAGTTGATTTCCATACAACACTCAGAGCTCATCCCAACAAGTGCCCTCCTCCATGCCCATCACCCATTTTCCCCTCACTTCTTTATAAATATATATTGCACTAGATTTCTAGAGTCTAGCATGCATGCAGCAAAAGTTATACTTTCTAGGGTGCCTGGGTGGCTCAGTCAGTTAAGCATCAGACTTGATTTTGGCTCAGGTCACGATCTCACAGTTGTGAGTCAGGCTCTGCATGGAGCCTGCTTAAGATACTGTCTTTCCTTCTCCCTCTGCTCTTTCCTTGCTTTTTGTTTCAAAAAAAAAAAAAAAATTACAGTTTCTGCAGTTTACACTTTTCTAGGTCTTTGTTCTTTAGAAGGTTAAATCAACTGGAGATGCAAAGTATACAGATAAACGTTTACAATAATATCTGATCTGTGCTAAAACAGAGAGGAAAATCCTAGGAGAACATACAATAAAAATAAATAAAGTAAAAGTGTTAAAAATAAAGTTTACAAAACAGAAGTCTAATAGTGAACTCATGAACTGAAGCTTGGCTTACTTGAAATTATTGACTAATGACCTAGAATTTGACAGATGTAATAAATAATATAAATTATGCCTTGCCTTTAACTCGAATTAATGCAGCTACAAGGTATTTCACTGAATTCATACACTCAACAAGTACTGAAAAAAATTGTTTAGTAATTTACTTCTGCCTGAATAACGTCCTAAAGCATGAACTACAATGTGGGGCAGAACAGAACAAAGATGAATGTTTGTGTCAAAGTGAAACACATGAGCAAAAAATGGGGGGATGGAACTGCATATTGTTTTTTGGAAAATTACAAGTAAAATTAGTTTTATTGGTGCATGCATTACAAAGAGAAGAGTATTGGAAAAGTTAGTATCAAATGCCACCATATAAGGGATGTTCTATGTAAATTGTAACTAAATAAGTGTTACATATTTGTATTATGTATGGCAAATAATTATTGGTAATATTAAATCATAAAGTATGAAATATTTCCTTTTTTCTTAGTTTAGGTTTGCCCAGGAGCAGATCTTGAGATAAAGATTCATGTGCAATTAGTCTACTTTGGAAGTCATTCTAAGAAACCCCCAAACAAAGGCAGAGGTCATGTGAAGTGGAAAGGGAGTATATATAACTAGTCGACAACAATGTGGTACCAAGGAAATTACTACCATGATTGTCTGGGGCTTAATCCTGCAGAAAATCAGAATATGTGCTTTGGAGTTTCCCTATGTAGTGGGTGAGGAAAATAAGGATATTTTTCCACTGGTCATAGGGTGAGACATGCTTAAAATTTTTTTTCCTAGCATTTCCTGTTGTATGCATTGACAAAGCAGATTTCTGCTACCAAATGAAGCCAGCAGGCTAAGAAATGCACACGCAGCATTGGAAGTCAGTGCAATGACGTGTTGAGGACCAATAACCAGCATCTGAGCAGTACCCCATCAGTGCTGGCTACACAAATCCTTTACTGGATAAGCATCATGTACCTATTTCTACATAGACAACACTTTAGAAATGGAGAAGTTAAATGCAGACAAAAAGAATGTAGCGAAACAATTAACTACATCTGAGGATTTTTCCTATAGTGGTACCTTAAAGTTATCTTTAAATTGAGTTTTTTTATAGCTATTTATGTATTTAGGTAGACTTTACTATCTATTTACAATGACCAAGAAATCAATTATATAACAGCAAAAATTTTTTAAAGTCTTTAAAATGCCTTAGAGATCTTTTATAGTATATGACAAAGTCTAGTCATTCTTTATCTTTTCAATCCATATTATTTGTCTGCTAATCTCTTTATAATAGAAGCCCTCCCCACCACTGCACCTCCTAATCTAGGTATTTTCATATCAATATAACTTTTTATTTGTATCAATTCCCTCTGCTTGTATCATACTCATTCTCAAACCATTCCCATTAGCTGATCAAACATCCAAGACAACTACATTGTTCACTGTAAAGCTTATACAATGTAGACAGTGATAGGAAAGAGAAATAACGAGTTTTAAATTAATTATATTTTTATATTCTTATGGAAATTTCTAATCATAGTAGTTGAAATTTTAAAACAAATTAGTAGGTTTTTCATGTCACTGGAAGTAAAATCAAGACTAGATGATGTTTACATTTTATATAATGGGTATGCGTTCACTCAAAATTAATTATTATTTAAATGTATTTTGTATTATTCAGCATGACAGAAGAAATAGTATTTTCATATGCATTAAGTTTTCTTAATAAATAAACTTTAATTGCTTAGTTTGTAAGAGTATAGGAGTGAAAGTTTTAGTGGCAACCAATGGAAATATACCCTGGCTCACTTGAATACAAAAACAATTGGATAGAAAAATATTGGGTATTTTAGAGAATCTAAGAGACCTGAGAACCAGGTTTAGCAAATTGGGCAGTTCTGAGTGGTATGCATGAAGACCTTACTCAATAATCCCACTCGGGAGCCTCCACAACTAATAAGCTTGTGGTTTTACTTGCTTCATCATTAAATCATTTACCTCAAGATTGAAAATGAGGGCAAAGAGTCAAATTGATCTAACTTAACTCTTGGGCCTTATTTTTGTGAGGGCATTCAAACTCAGCTCAAAAGGGAAAATAGAATTCTCTAGCTGGGAATATGGCTACTCTTAGAACTATGAGGGAAGGGATTGATACTGGGTCATTCATAAAGAGAAGACTTTGATTACATGGAAAAAGAATTTGAATCCTCTTTTTGAAATTAAGCACTAAGCCCCAACTGAATATGTAACCCTCAACTCCTAATGTACTACTTTTCAAGAAAGGGGGCAAATTTATAAGCAAGTTCTTTTGTAGTAATTGATTGAGGTTAAAGGAGGATAATGATAAATATCCAAAACCTGTTCAAATATGAGCTGGCTTGACTGAGAGACACAGTATGGACTGCATCTAGAATTCTGTCACAGTACTGAGAGTTTGAATTTTAAACCTTAGACTCTTCTTTGGCTTGGAAAAATGGTTGATCCCACAGATATTATAAATTATGTGCATTGCATGGAGAAAAATGCCCAGATCATGAAAATCATCTACCATGGGCACAGGGAGCAGGAGTTATGGAAGCAAAGATGGAGGAATTAATTTTTAGCTTTTGCCATCATTTCTGCTTCACTTTTTTCATATACACAATGAAATAATTAAATTCCATTTTAAATTACCAATAAAAAAAGGATTCCCTTGAAACCTGTAGATATTCATACAAATCTTATTTCTGGTCTTCAGATAAGTCATGGTCAATTATAAAAGTGACCCCAATTTAGTCATATCCTTGCGTCAAGACCTTTGTCATATCATGTTGCAGATCCTCTTCCCAAGAGCTGGAATCCAATTCCTGACACAGTGAACCTGGTAATGACTTGCTTTGGCCAATGAGACTTAGAAAATGTAAAGCAAGCAGAGGTTTGAAAAGAATGCATACAATTGGGCATTCACTTTTTTGCTCTTGGGACCTGAAGCCAACATGTGAAGAAGCCTGGGCTACACTGATGGTTGAAAAAAGACATATAACCTAGTTGTACTTGCACATCAACTGAAAACAAGCAAATCTCTAGAAACAGAGCAGCTCTATTTACCTTCAGCTGAACACAAATACATGAAAGAGCCTAGATCAACTATCAACTGATTCCAGACCTGATTGCCAACAAGTCAGGAACAAAAAAAAAAAAAAAAAAGGAGGCTGTTTCAAGCCACTATGTTTTAGGATGTTTTGTTGTACAGTGAAACCTTACTTTACATAACCTCTTGTGGCTTTAGTTGTGTCCCCGTAAAGTTCACATATTGCAACCCCAAATCCTAGAACCCAGAATATTAACTTATCTGGAAATAGAATTGTTGCAGGTATAATCATGCAGGTTAACATGAAGTCATTTTGGAATAAGGTGACTCCCTAATCCAATATGACTGATGTTCTTATGTGAAGGGGAAAATCTGGACATAGTTATGCACACTGGGAGAGTGCACGGTGAAGATGGGGCAAAGTTGAGTGATACTTCTACAATGAAGGAGCACAAGGGATTGTTAGCAAATTATCAGAAGTTAGGGGAGACTCATGGACTGGATTCTTCCTCACAGCTTTTGGAAAGAAGCAACCCTACCAATCAGCATCCTAACCATTAAACAACACATTTCTATTATTTAAGCCATCCGGTGTATGGTACATGGCTATGGAAGTTGTAGCAAAGTAATGCATGAACTAAACATATTTTTCCTTAAAGCTATTTTAGTCACTATTTCCTCTGCCCAGAGAAGAATTTTTTCACTTTCCCTTGCATTCAAATTCTAGCTCTAGTGTTGTCTTATCAGCAATTTCTTGACCACATAATCCAAATTATCCTGCATGCAGTCACCGTCTATTACCTCCTTTTATTTCTGCCATTATACTGATCTCTAATGAAGCTATTTATAATCCTTGTTTACCTATTTTTAAATCCTCTTTAATAAAAAGTGAGCTCCATGGGAACTGGCTTCTTTATTGTCTTTTTATTACTGTAACCATAAGACTTAGCATAGAAGAGGTCCTTAATAAATACTAATTACATAAAGTAATACAAAGATAAGCCAGAAAACACTTAAAACAAGTTATCTCATAATTAAAATTTTAACTTATGTAAGATCTTTTCCTTCAGATACACTCTTGAATTATTTCATCATTTGCATGGAGTATGATTGTTTTCTGAGAAATCTGTGTAGTATTTACACATCATTCATTAGTAATATAGCTAGAAATATCAACCTTTGGGTTTTCCTGTTTTCAACTCCTAATGAGAATCCTCTCCTACCCATTGAGAGGCACAACTTTGGTCTCTATCATAACTGAAATACTAATTATGAGGATATAAAAAGAGAGTCTATGACTGGCAAAATTGAATCTAGAGAAAGTTAAAATCCTGAGAGATGGGGAAAGGGATTAGACCTTAACAATAAAACAAGAAAGAGTAAAGGGTAAGCGAAGAATAATCCTGTTTTTGAAACTGAGGCTTCACTAAGCCTTCACTAAAGCTAAATAAGAGACATCTTCACTAATGCTAAATAGAGACACCTGCTGAGGAAAATGAAGGGTAAGGGGAATGTTGGGTCATTTGAAGAAGAATGTGATGGAAGTTAGATAACAGGTACCAGGGAATCATGTTGAAAAGCAAAGAGTCGGGGCACCTGTATGGCTTAGTTGGCTAAGCGCACGACTTCAGCTCAGGTCATGATCTCATAGTTTGTGGGTTTGAGCCCTGCGACTGGCTCTGGGCTGACAGCTAGCTCAGAGCTTGGAGCCTGTTTCAGATTCTGTATCTCCCTCTCTCTCTGACCTTCCACTGCTCACTCTGTCTGTCTCTCAGAAATAAGTAAATAAATAAATAAACATTGAAAAGGAACAGAGTCAAAATTGGCAGACTGTTTGATGCCGTCTGATGCTATATGCTAGTGCTGGGAAATAGAAGCAATCCTCTACATCCACCTATTTTCACTTCTGTGAACACCACACACAACCCACACAGATGAGCAATTCTTGACCTCGACATTTCACTGCTGCCTGTTTAATTCCCAGTAACCTTTCAAGAAAAATCACCTTCTCCACATCTATATGGACCTCTAAGAAAATATCTCTTATAAAATGACATGAGAGGTTGCCTGGGTGGCTCAGTCAATTGAGCATCCAACTCTTGATTTCAGCTCAAGTCGTGATCCCAGGGTCATGGGATGGAGCCCCATGTCGGGCTCTGCACTGACATTGTGGAGCCTGATTGAGATTCTCTCTCTCCCCCCTTTCTGACCCTCCCTGCCTCTCAAGAATTAATAAATTTTAAAAAGAGCAATAAACAAATCTAACATGGCCTTTCTTTGATTAAAAATGTCTATTTGTTTTTGTCTTAGCAAAGGTTATGAAAATTAAGGTCACACACACAACACACATGCACAGATAGAGATATAAATATATAGATATAAACACATACATAAGGTATTTTAAAAAGCATTGCTGCATATTGTGGCATTTTTTATGACAAAACATATTAGTATCAAACGCTATAGAAGACATAGTTTAAATTTTGAATATGGATTTCTTTTTTTAAAAAATTTAATGTTTATTTATTTATTTCTGAGAGAGAAACAGCATAAGCAGGGGAGGCTCAGAGAAAGAGGGAGACTCAGAATCCAAAGACTGGCTACAGGCTCTGAGCTAGCTGACAGCACAGAGCCCCATGCGGGGCTCGAACCCACGAACTGTGAGATCATGACCTGAGCCTAAGTCTAACGCTTAACCGACTGAGCCACCCAGGTGCCCCTGAGTATGGATTTCTTATGGAAAATATTGTATATGACCTACAAAAGATATTTGTATATCTTCAGCATATAGCTTAAAAAACTGTGATTTAATGACTCAGTAGGATAAACTCAACTCACAACAATTTTAAAGTTTCAGTCTTTCTCCATTCGTTGTAGTCTGTTACATTTATAAAATCCATCGTATCCTATGTCCATAAGAATAACTATGTCTGCCATCTTTATAATGAAAAGTAGTAGGAAAATCAGCTATGGTTTACTGCCCACTCCATCCCAAACAGTTAGAGAACCAGAAAGATACATTCCTGGATTCCAAGTTTAACTTGTTAATGCATGTAAACAACATGTAGATACATTAAACAGGTAAAAATTGGAAGGAGTTATAAAGAGAGGCAAATATTGTCTATTTTTATACTATCTAAAATTACTTAATTTAGCTAATATTTTCTTGTTCAAAAAATTCAGTGGGCCCACGTTAACTACTTTAAAACACCAAAATGAAGTTTATATATTACCTTGCCTTTATAAATAACACCCTCACCATGACATCAGGCATGAAAGGAACTTGAATTAGATAGCAGCAATAAAGAATTAAGAAATATTTGATATAGAACAAGTAAAGGATTTATGATCTCTCTTTATTTGGTTACTGTTTTACTATTTTGCAAAAGGAAAAAGAGCAGTCTGGGGAGAGTTCAAGGTTCCAGGATCTATAACTTAGAACGATAATGCTAGGCAGCAATACATGAATTGTACTAAGAATTGTATAATTAGGGGGAAATGTGTTGCTTCAATATTTGTGCAAATGTGAGTTCGGCATTTCTGTGTGATGTCAGGTTGGAAAAGAGGATCTCAATAAATAACATTAATTGACTTCTTTGTTCAGATCATTGTGTTGTGTCCTACCACTATTAACAACATCACCACTACCACTACAGACACAGAAGAGTAGCTAGAAGGATATTTAACAATTGAACATCTCTAAGAGATTAAATAGAATGAAATTGTTGGGAGATGGGCAGCATCTGCTGGCATATTCTTTTGGCTTTCGGATACAGAAACAATATGGCCAGGGATTCAGATTCTGTCAGTAGACATGGGCTGCAATGAAACAGGAAACTTACACATTAACGGAGGCCCTGAGTGATACTCCAGTCATTTAGGAAGGGGCTGACCAAGGCTGAGATCGCTCCCATAGCTGCAGCTGATAACAACAAAGTTGCATGCTCCCTTGGGTGGCGGGAGGTGAGTCCTTGGGGACCAAACCAAGCATTAGTTTCTCAGGGCTGAGTTCTGAGATCTCTTGGGAATGGTGAGTAAGATCTCCCAGTGTAAAATATGGTTCAAAAAGGGGTTTGTTTGTGGCAACTGTAAGATAGAAATGGAAGGAAAGAAAATAAATAAAACAAACCTTCCCATTCAAGAAGGATTACAAACGATGTGTTTTAAATCAAAAGGGGAAAAGAAATATCCCCTAAAATCAACAAATAAGATAATTTGTTAGTTAAAAAGAAGTCTAACCTATATTGATAAAAACTTAAGCAAGTATATTGTAGAATATATATAGAAATATAAAATAATAGCATCCATAAATATGAACGTTAAGTTAAGCAACACAGATAGATATGAATCAAGAAATAGATATGCAAAAAGTCAAGTGCTAGGAGAAATATTTTTGTTGAAAAGAAATTCAACATATTGGCTACATTATCTTGTATCCAAACAAAATTCAGTTTTCTTATATACTCAATACTGATATTGAGCTACTACAGGTTAAGTGTGATATTCAGCATCATAAAACTAGAGGAAGCTGTGCAATGATTCTAAGTCGGGTGTCACAGAATCCAAACTCTCATGTATTTCCAAAGCTTTGTTACCTTCTTGTGGCATAAAATTAAGTTGGATTTATAGGACTAGCGGTTATATATACAATCTCCCTATATTATTGGAAAACACTGGTTAACAGATTCTAAAAAATACATAATAATGAATAAATGAAAAGGGTTATTCAGCTCTACTCCCATGCCTCTTGCAAACCTGATGAAGCATGGAAAGGGAAACAGGAATCATCCTGCATTCATTCAACCTTCAAAATGTTTTGAGCTGTTCCCTATTCCTGCCACTAGGCTAAAAGGTAGAAGACAGGGATGAACAAATGACACAGTCTTTTTATGAGTCTCCAGTCTCAGGAGGAGGGATGATACTAATAAAAATAATTTTAAACGTGGTGAAGGGTGCTGGGTGGCTCAGTTGGTTAAGCGTCTGACTTTGGCTCAGGTCATGATCTCATGGTTCGTGGGCTCGAGCTTTGCCTTGAGCTCTGTGCTGACAGCTAGCTCACAGCCTGGAGTCTGCTTCAGATTCTGTATCTTCCTCTCTCTCTCTGACCCTCTCCTGCTCACACTGTCTCTCTCTCCCTCTCTCTTTCTCTCTCAGAAATAAATAAAATATTAAAAAAAAAACAAACGTGATGAGTATTGTAAGAAATACCAGAGGCAACACAATGATCACAACTAACTTGGATGAACTCTAGAAGGTTTCATGGTAGGAAATGGGGGTGAAAAGAGTAAATATATTTCATAGACTGTGTACTAGGAAGTTGAGTCAAAGTGACATTGATTGATTGTGTCCCTGGGACTTTATTAACAACGTAGGAATTTTAGGATATACCCAGCTCCCATAGCATGATAAGTAGAGAGGGTGTATACATGAAGGGCAAGAGATGATTAGACCTGTCTTGTCAGGTTAAGTTCAGAGAAGTATTGCCACTAGTTATAGCTCAAAAAGACCATGAATAATTGCCCAACTTTCTGAAACCAAGGAAAGGAATGAACGTTGAAGGAGTAAGTCAGGGTAGCATAAACAAATATAGATAGAATTTCTTTCAAGTTAGGTCAGCATCATGCATTTTCTTAAAAGAAGTTTAAACCGTAAGTCGTCAGTAGGAAATAATGTTATTATTCGTGCAATGGAGTATTGTGTTTGTTTTAAATTGGAGCCCTGTAAAAAAAGGTGTTATAAAGCGTAGAGGTAGGGCATTATATTAAAACACACACACATATGCACACACACACACACACACACACGCATATATAAGCATTTTTAATAGAAAGGGAATAGAGTAAACCAATTTGAATAGGAAAAATATGAAAAGATTCCTGTTGATTTTCTTTTGAAAGAAAACACTTTTGGAAAGGAAAATTATTGGTTGCAGCACGATGGCTTGATGGTGTCACAGACAGGAAAGAGAAAATGCATCATGAAAGAAGGGAGCTATATAATTTCAGCACAGTCATTATCTTTAGTTAGGAATTTGCAAAGGTGGCTTTGAAGTAAAAGGAAATTGGCCGTTAAAGAACAGTGTAAATGATTGCAAGTCTAAACAAATCTTTCCTGAAGAAATCTTGGCGAGATTTCAAAGGAACAAATATTAAACAGGAAATTATCTTGTGAAAACTTTTTTTTGGTCAAATATTATATTTTCTTCTTCCTTTGTTCTAATTTTCTCTTCTTCTTTCCTTGTATGATATCTCTCTCACATACTCACAAACACGCGCACATATTCAAATTTCAAATGCATCGTTCTTTTTTCATAATAGTCTATGGAAGTCTTTGTAACACTTTCTCAGTTCCATCTTTCCTTGAGCATTTTTAAAAAACTACACGTTTTTTCTCATCATATCATTATCATAACATCTGCATTTTAAATACTATAACTACAGTGTTGGGTGGCCTGGGTGGCTCAGTTGGTTAAGTGTCTGACTCTGGATTTCAGCTCAGGTCATGACCTCACAGTTTGTGGGATCAAATCCCACATCAGTCTTTGCACTTACAGTGCAGAGGCATGGGGATTCTCTCTCTGCCTCTCTCTCTCTCTCTCCTTCCCCTGCTTGTGCTCTCTGTCTCTGTCTCAAAAATAAATAAACATTTAAATACAGTGTTGATAACTCAATATTTTCATTACAAGGTGGTATTTGACTAATGCCTTCCAAACTAAAGTTATCTTAAAGCCATTATGATAGGCAGAATAATGCTCTGTCCCCTCAAAACGTCCAGGTCCTAACGCACAGCACCAGTGAATATGTCAGGTTACATGACAAAGGGGAAGCAAGATGGCTAATCGTCTGACTTATAATTGGGAGCTTAGATGGTCTTGGATTTGTGGAGGCAAGGAAAGAATGGAGTGGTACAGGGGTGGAGGGTCCCTCTCTCTGCCACTCTTTCCAATCCATCAGAGTCAGAGCACCTGGTCCAAGAATTGGCCTGGTGAGTGGAGAAGCTGGAACTGATACCCAAGATGCAAAGGGAGTGAGGTGCCCTTCTGTAGGATTTTTGGGGGGAAAGTTAGATGGTGACAACGATATGGCCTACAGGGGCTGCCGGGAATGAAAGCATTACCTTTGTGGTAGAATGAGAGGAGGATGATAGGGTAGAGAAGGGTGCTAATATTTTATCTGAACCCTACACACTGAAAGAGTCCCTTGGCCCAGGAGAGATCGCTGATGTGCTCCTTGTCTGGAAACTGCACAGCTCAGATGTCTATCTCTCAGGGTTGGTGACAAGATGGGAACTGGTTGCTCCAAAGGGCTAGGGAGGAAGAGCCTCAGAGTGAAAGGCAGTAGCCCAGAGCAACAGCGCTGGCAAGGGCAGGAGACTGGCTCAAGGAGGACTTCAGACAAGGGAAGAGGAAGCCTGGGCCTCTCTGGAACATGGAACATGGGCCTGGACTGGAGAAACAGGTGGTTCTTTTCTGGCTCTGCTTCTGGGTCGGAGAAAGTTGCCTCACCCTGTCTGTGCTTTGGCTTTGCCTGCTAGCCATGAAGTGTGCTTTGATCCCATAGATCTTTGAGTGCAACCCCTGGGTCCAAATGACTGGATTCAAATCTTGGGTCTAGCTATCACGCAGTAACCTCAACACCCTTGGCAAAAGAAACTTTCTCTGTGATTCTAAGTGAGAGGTAAGGACAACACGTACCTTGCTGAGATGTAAATTGGTGAACTTATATAAAGGGTTAGAGTGGCATAGTCACAGGGACTGGTGACTGCTATTGCTCACCTCTGACCCCGTCCCTCTCCTGCCCCACTGCAGCCAACTCAGCCCACGTGCAACCTGTGGGTGGGGACACCAAAGAGAAGAGAAGAGAATCTGTAGACCTTGCCTACAATGGGGAGTCAAACCCACTCTGGACACTCTTGACGAAGAGTTCAGTTTCAATTTTCTTTAGCCATTCCCCTGCCACTTGGAAGACTCCTCCTCCCCTGGTGATGAAGGGGTGTGTCTTGAATGCAGAGCCTTGCCAGGAATGTGCTGTCAGGAACGGATGGGGTTGCTTTGTCCCATCTAGTGCTATGGCCATCGGCTAGACGTGAGAATGGTATTTTGGGGGTCATGACCATTAGATAAGCACAAGACCCCATTTGTACATTTTCAGGTGCAATGTCCCTTCTGCCAGAAGAGGGAGGTGCATTTAGAAAAGCAACTACAATAAACCAAAGTGAGTGCTCAGCCTGCTGTAGACAGATATTTTACTCAATCTTTTGGATTAAATTAAATAGCTATCGTTGGTAAGGATTAGAGGAGGAAACTACACTAACTGTATGCTGTATCACTTTTGAAAATGACACCCTGAGAAATGGTTTAGTGCTTTATGACATTATGTCACATTGCCTTAATTAACCATTTTTGATTAAAACATTAAATAAGGAGACTTTCATGGATTATTCAGATGGGCCCCATGTGGCCACAATCGTCTTTAGTAGTGGAGAGGGGGGCAAAAAATATGTGAAGACAGAAGCAGAGGTCACAGTGGCACCATTTAAGAAGGTCTCTACCCTCCCTTGTTGACTGAAGATAGAGGAGGTTCCACAGGATGGAAAGAAGACCGTCTCTAAAAACTGGAAATGATAAGGAAATGGCTTCTCCTGTCAAGCCTCTGAAAAGGAACAAAGCCCTGTTTGCCAGAGTCCAGATCTGGCCGGGCCCAGGGGTCCCTGAAAGATGGACGGTGTCAGGGAGGGAGGGAGGGAGAGAACCACGAGAACCTTTCTGATCACCAGGCAGGAATCTCTGCCCTGTCGGGTTTGGTGTCTTTATTTACAGGTCAAACGTTAATGTGGCATCAGAAAATGGAATTTTTACAATGGATAGTTCTCTGTGATAAGATGTTTTGGAAAGTGTACAGAAACAGGTTTTACAGAAGTCTTCTTGCAGAACTGTCTCAATTAGAGTGAGGTTGAGTAACTAAGAAAATGACAGGGGGTTCACATTTTAATAACACCAAGATTAAGTCATAGGTTTGTAGATACTCTTATCCACCCTCATCACAGCTGCCAGGGTAAGGGAAGGTGTTTGTGCAATGTAGGCCTTTAGGGAAAGGACTGCTATACATCATCAGTTAGCAAAGGTATATGTGGTAACTAATGTTTTGCTCTTATCTGTTCCTTCTCTCTAAGTTAGGCTCTTTGTCTCCAGGCAAGACTTGATTTTTCAGTTATATGCTTTATGGCACCGGAGAGCCAGCCATACCTTCAAAGAGTTTAGCTCATTTCCAATACATAGAATAGCCTCTTCGAGTGCATTTACCTTTGTGTCTAGTTTTATGATTTCTTGAATAGCTAGGGCATGAGAGACATTTTTGGTTAGTTGATTTACATGTTGAGATGTATAAACCTCTTGGACTAACACAACCGTAGAAACAGAATTGTACATGTAAAGGTCAATCTTTTATGAGTAAGGGTCATTAGCCTGTTCATAGCTCAAGGGAAAGTATGGAGGAAAACAGGACTTGCCAGAGACATGATGTCTGTTCCCATAATCAAAGGAAGAAGCTCCCACAATAAGTTCCTTCACAAGGTGCAATCACCATACCAGGACCAGAATAAGGGGACAAGTCACTCCCGATATTGATCAACAAAGTCCCTTGGAGGTCAGTGCTCAAGCAGATATAATTGAGTCGGGGTAGATATCAGTCGTCATTTGATTGGCAAGAGACCGTGCAAACTTGCTTTAACCTCATCAAGAGTTTTCTCGACTCGTGGGCTCAGAATGGCTCCCAACACTTGTTGATGCTGGATTTTAGCCCAAGGAGATTTCTAACCCACAGAACTGTAAGACACCACTACGCTGGTGGTAACGTCTTACAGCAGTAATAAAAAACTAATCCGTTCACCCAAGGTTTACAGTCTAACAACCCTCTCTTAATCTAAAATACTCAGACATAGTTATGAGGCCTCTGGATGGCTCAGTCTGTTGAGTGTCTGACTTCAGCTCAGGTCACGATCTCACAGTTATTGGTTTTGAGCCCCCCACATCAGATTCTGTGCTGGCAGCTTGGAGCCTGCTAGGGATTTGGTCTCTCTCTCTGCCCCTTCTCACTCTCTCTCTTAAAAATAAATAAACTTAAAAACATAAAAATACATAAATAAATAAATACTCAGACATATTAGGAGAATTTTATATGCAACACTTCTTAATTTTGTATTTATTATTTCTACAATTAATAAGGAAAAGATAAGCTAAAACACATTTAAAGGGACATAGGTAGTATTTTAGACATTTATTCACAATGGTGCTTTATTAAAAGTCAATGAGGATAATGATCTTGTCTTAAGCACAACAACATTATATGACTGATTGGGTAATCCTCTTGTAATTCTTTGCAATTATAGAATTTTAGATAAAATTCCGTGTATGTGACATATCTGATGCTTAGATTGGAACCTTGAAAGTGCTAGAAGGTTTTGGTAAAAAATAATAGTAAAACATAGAAATTACCAAACTTAAAATCAACTGTTGCTCATATCCTAGTAGTCTTATGGAAAAGTTAACCTCAGTTATTATAAGGATTTTATTTCTATCTCAATTTTATTCAAAATGTTAGAAATCAGGGGCACCTGGGTGGTTCAGTTGGTCAAGCATCTGAATTCAGCTCAGGACATGATCTCATGGTTTGTGAGTTTGAGCCCCACACCTGGCTCTTTGCTGACAGCTCTGAGCCTGGAGCCTGCTTTGGATTCTGTCCCTTCCCCACTCTCACTCTGTCTCTCTTTCTCTCTCTATCAAAAATAAACTTAATTTTTAAAAAAAATATTAGAAGTCTGACAGATTTTAACTGTAACAAACAACATTCTTGCTGATATGATAATTGTTCAGAGCCCCAGAGTCCACACTCTAGATCCAAGGTGGATTTATACAGTCTATGGTCATGTCACTCTTCCTCCTCATTCTTGTGAGTTGGCTGTACCTTTTCCATTTGTTTCATAATATATTGCATTTGACTTAATATTCCAACAAATCTTATCATGTATTTTCTTTGTGCTGGAAATACAGCACTGGGTAAACTCATCTAAATTCCTTCCCTCAACAATTTTAGTCTGTGGTCTTTCATTCCAAACTAGAAGTTACTGTCAAGCAAATTATCCTTTGTCTTTCTTTCCTTTTTTTCTTTTTTCTTTTTGTTTCTTTTTTTTTTTTTTTTTTGTTCTGAGAATAGGGGCCAGAGGAGGTATAGCTGGTGAGTTGCTTAAAAAACTAAAATCTAAATAAATTACTCCCCCACAAGTGAAATGCATTAAATCATATTAAGTGAATCAAATACTTTTAGTAATACAAGTATACCTTGGTGAATACCTGACATTTGCCAAGAATAATAAAATTCCCTCAGCCTTTGAGAGATCAGATTTATTAAGAGACAAAAACACTATAGGAATGATTTATGCCATAGTGTTTACTTGCTACCTATAAAATCTTGTAATCGAAACAAAATTGCTTAAAATTAATGTTTTTCTTTTATGATAACATCATTAAAATTTAGATCAGCTAAAGCTATAAATAATTAACTTTATTACATTTGACAACATGTGAATAGGCCATTATTTCAGAGATAAATTCATATCATTAAATACTTTTTAAAAATTTTTAATGTTTTTTTAAATTTATTTCTGAGAGAGAGAGACAGCGTGCGCAGGGGAGGGTCAGAGAGAGAGGGAGACACCGAATCTGAAACAGGCTCCAGGCTCTAAGCTGACTGTCAGCACAGAGCCCGACGCAGGGCTCAAACCCACGAACCGTGAGATCATGACCTGAGCAGAAGTTGGACACTTAACTGACTGAGCCACCCAGGTGCCCCCATTAAATACTGTAGATATTGTGGGCAGTCTCTACAATGACCTGCAATGATCTCTGTTTCCTGGATCCATATCTTTGTATAATACTCACCCCTGGAGTATGAGTTGGGATTATTTGACTAACTTTAAATAATAGAACACCATAGAAATTATGGGTTAACATTTCTGAGATCAGGTTAAAAAAAAAAGAAAGTCTGGCTTTCATCTTGGGAACTCTCTTATTTATATGGAAAGAGAGAACAGAAAATGGACAAGAGGGAATATTCAAAGACATAAATGCTGGATAACTTCCCAGATTTTAATGCAGAAATGAATCTTGGGTAGGATGGGAAATATATTCATATCTAGATACATTTTAATGCAATTGTATTTAATGAATTGCAGTTGTTGGGAAGATAAGTAGAATATTTAATTTTGAAAAGGAAAATAAAACCAAAGGAAATTGGATGACTCTAAAAAATGGAAGGAGAAAATTAACATTGGTAAAAGTAAAATGATAAGATGAAAATAATAGTGAACATATCAGTCAATGCAACACATTCAGATGAGCTCGGGCGCATTCAGGGT
Source organism: Hyaena hyaena (assembly GCF_003009895.1). Lineage (NCBI taxonomy): Eukaryota > Metazoa > Chordata > Mammalia > Carnivora > Hyaenidae > Hyaena > Hyaena hyaena. The sequence continues at coordinate 709,531 of NW_024081471.1, read as the reverse complement.
GGTATGGCTGTAGACCACACAACAGATTCAGTACCTATTTGAAATATGTTATACCTTCGATGTGTGTGTGTGTGTGTGTGTGTGTGTGTGTGTGTTTAATTTGCCTAATCTAGACAGAGAATCTCAGAGTGGCTTAAAATTTATAGGAGTACCAACCCAAAATGGTATTTTACTGAATAATTCACTTATATTTTAAATCATTTTAGAATATTTTCAAAAAAATCAAAATGTTTTAAATACTAGCAAATCCTGATTTAAAAAAATAGCAATAAAGCACTATACAGTTTGAAAAATTAAAAAATATTAATATAAAACTTTGAAATATATATTCAAAATCCTATATAAAATAGTGATTGGCTTGAAAGGACTCTCTAAGAGAATTATAACCCCTAGTTAAATGATATATTTACTGGAATGAAGAGAACATGTTTATCATACAGCTGATAAAAATTCCCAAAATATTTATTCATGCTGAAACATATTGAATGAAATCCATAATCCACGTTGGTAAACAGCAAAGTGAACAAATCAACAGATTAGGAATAAAAACTACTTCCTTAACTTGTTGTAATTGCCCCAAGTTTAATAATAAATATTCCTCAGGATGGTGACCTTGCCAGCAGCACTACCTTTGAAACTGTGAACAAATAAACTTGGTTACTATCTTCACTCTTAGTTTTCTTTTAAGTTCATGCAGTATAAGGAGCAGTACATAGAAGTAAGAAGAATCAACAGTTACCATACACGAAACACTAGTTTTCATATAAGTCAGAAAACACACAGGACATATTGGGTGGAAATATCCCTATAAGAGCAGTGATTGAAAAAAAATCTAGATACAACCCAAATAAGAAATGTTAGGGATTGTTACAAAGGCAACTACAGTTCTTATTACAAGAGATAATTGTGTGTGTGTGTGTGTGTGTGGAGTCCAAGACAAAGATCACCAAGAAATGACTCTGAGAAAATTAAAGAATGTCCAAAAAAGAAGCAGATTGTGAGAGAAAGATATATAAATTGAGGAAAAATAAAGAGAACAAGAGGAGAGAGATAGGGAGAGAGAGAGTGAGAGCTAGAGAGAGCAAGTAGAGAAAGTGAAAGAAGGCAGGAGCTAAGGAGAAGGGAAAGGTGGTATTAAAGACAAGAATCACAGGAAAAAGATGGGAATCAGAGGAAAAAGAAAAATCACAGGAAAGTTCACGACCAGACAGACAGTGATAATAAGAGGAGATATTTTCAATCGGTGGGAATACGCTCACATTTTATTCTCAATAAGATTCTGACTTTGCTAATTTTGTAAAAGGAATAAGGAATGCCCTAATTTTACAATTTAAATAAGGTTTAAATCAGAAAGCAAAGTAAGTTGCAAATTTTATCTAATGCATCAAAGAGTAGTTCTATGAAGTTTTTTTTTTTTTTTTTTTAAATCTCACTAACTGCAAGACCTGAGTCTAGAGATTTACATTAGCACATAAACGACAGGAAATTAGAAGATTGTAGGAATTTATAAGATGCGGTGTTTACTGACATAAACATTCTAGATCGCTTACAAGGTTTTACCCTCCTCACATAATTAACTTACCGGAGGAGGCAGAGGTGGAAATGAGTTAGCACAGGTGGGCGTTTTCCTCCGGAGCTGAAGACATTATTAGGCATAAGCACATGCACACAGCTTCTCATTTGGTGCATCAGTTCGAGTTAATTTGGTTTACGGCTATGCTTTGAAGAAATGACATTCTTCAAAACAGAGATTAGATGTACTATAAGGGTTCTTCACTGTAATGCAATACTTTCTAGGAGGTTTTGATTCCCCATTTGGTTCCTCTGCACATTCTGTTTATCAAGATGCATGCAAGATTTTTGTAAACAAGTTACTACCACCTGTGAGGAATGAACTTTCTAGGGGACGTTTACAGGAATATTTATAGGTACAGAAATACTCTGACAGAGACAGCGTGGTCATTTCTTTGTGACTTCTCAATAAATGATCTCAACATTGATATGTGTATTATTAGGGCTACTTGTCAACTTTATGAAATAATTATAAACTTCAAAAACTATACACATCTAAGATTCTCATGGAACAGAAGTATTCAATATTAAATTTGATGTAGGATGATTATCAACTCCTACATTTCAAAACATTCAGAATGCTTGATGTCCAGGAATAACATCTCAATGAGAAACAGGAAATGAGAAAGGCCTGGCTGAGGCCACTTGGACTGGTCTCCCTCAAGCTCCTCTCTTCTTTTGTATCCAATGTTAGGGTATATTTAGCCTATACCACACATTCTTTAAGGAATTTAAAAAAATTTTAACATTTATTCATGTTTAAGAGACAGAGGCAGTACATGAGCAGGGGAGGGGCAGAGAGAGAGGCAGACACAGAATCTGAAGCAGGCTCCAGGCTCTGAGCTGTCTGCACAGAACCCAACGAAGGGCTCGAGGGGCTCGAACTCGTGAACGGCCAGATCATGCCCTGAGCCAAAGACAGACACTCAACTGACTGAGCCACCCAGATGCCCCATTCTTTATAAAGGGTTAATCCTTCTGAGTAAATGTACCTGTCCACCTTGGTAAGGAACTGATGATCCTTTATGAAATACTTACAACAGGTTTTGACAAAACAAGAAAATAAAATTAGAGGATACTGACTTCTGAAGGAGCTTTCAAAGTAAAGGAAAGAAAGGGAAAGAGGTAGAGGAAGATGACCAGTGGCAGTCATTTTAGAAACGTTACATTTGAAACACCTACGGGGAATCTCTGGTAGAAATGTGCAAATTCTATGACTCAGTAGAGAAATCAGCTCGGAGCTCATGATTTAAAGCCAACACATATTTATTATTTTCCGCTTTACTTAGCCGTTCTGATATAAATTAATGCAATGTGTTCTGGGGTCATAATGAGGATAATTAAGATACTTTACACTGGATAAATCAAAGAAACTACTAATTAAAAAGGCACTGAAAATGGGCCCATCGTATATTATAAAGAGATTGTTGCCTTTTAAAATGTAAGACCCAAGGAAGAGAAAATTCATGTCAAAATTCTCTATTCTGATATTTTCTTATAATTTAGAAAAAAAGAATCTTTCATTCCATTTAATTGAGGAGAGACATTAAAAAAACAATTTAAATCCCTCAAATCATGTTCAGCTTCAAATCTGTGTTTTCACCTGCTCCTCTGGGCTCTGGGTTCTATGAAAGACTCCTGTTCTGGGAACGCTTGCACTCAAAATGAGTTTTTCTTTAATTTCAGTTCCCTTAGAGCAAGTGTCACAGGGAAGTGGGAGAGAAAAAAATCACAGGAGTACTGAATGTAAAAACCCCTTAATGAGAAGCCACAGGGGGTGTGGAGAAGAGCATAGCACTAAAACAGGGTGGGGAAATTTGTCTCCTGCACATTGCCTCCAGCAAATCTAGCCAATTTCTCTGGTGACCAAGCAATTTGACAGTGCATTTGACACAGGGAACTCAGGTATTTTTCCATGCATATTGTTAAATATATATATATATATTTATGTATTTATATATATATATATTTACATATGTATATATGTAAGTATATATAGCATAGGTTAAATATATATTTATATGTTAAATATATTTATATTTATAAATTTATAGATACAAATATATTTATATTATATTTATAAATATATATTAAATATATATGTTAAATACATATATTTTATATATGTGTTAAATACATATATTTTATATATGTGTTAAATACATATATATTTAATATATATAAATATATGTGTCAAATATATTTAATATATATATATATATATCACTGGTTAAAACTGATGAAGAAAAACTTGAAAACCTCTCTTTAAGAAATGGGGTTTTCTGTACACATTGTCCACATGGAAAAATTGAAAATGGTAAGAGTATATCTCAACAGTAGAGTGTGGGTGAAAGTAAGCAGGGAGTTGGTCTTAGGAAGGTAGCAAAACACATAATTATTATTATTATTATTTTTATTTCTAGGAGAGAGAGAGACAGTGTGAGCAGGGGAGGGTCAGAGAGAGAGGGAGTCACAGACTGAAACAGGCTCCAGGCTCTGAGCTGGCAGTCAGCACAGAGCCCGACGTGGGGCTCGAACCCACGAACTGCGAGATCATGACCTAAGCGAAAGTCGGACGCTTAACCTACTAAGCCACCCAGGTGCCCCCAAAACACATAATTAAATATATGATGTGATACAGAGCTGACAGAAAGTGAAACTACTAACCTCTCACTTGTACCTCTATTTTTTTAATCAATAAGTTAAAAATTATATTCTACACATAAAGGAAGAAATAAGTTAAAAAATTATATTCTGCACATAAAGGAAGATGACAAAATTCCAGCGGCCACCTCCTGTGTATTTTGGGGGAGTAGCTGTGTGTGGTGTGCTTCTCTCAGAATGACTGGGGTAGCTGAGTGTGAGTAGTTATCAGTGAACAGGGGGTATCTGTGAATCCTCTTTCTAGCTAATACAATCATTGAACATAATATTTGTTCGTAAGTGTCCTAGTCTTCCATCAGTACATCATCTTTCTAACCCCCAGGTAATTGCTATGGAAAATCCAGGGGACCCGAGATCTGTGCTGACCATATGCGCCGTGGTTTCCTTTGAGCCAGAGGGGGCAGAACTAGTAAATCCTGGATATTGATAACCGTCTCCTGCTCCTCTGCTCTCAGCAGGACCCTTTCTCCGTGGCATCAATAAAGGTGAAATGATTAGAACAGTGAAGAGCTAAGATAACTGTTAACTCCTAAGTACTGATTCTCAGAGCTCCGTAGGGGTTCCTTTTCAGTTCTTATTTCAAGAGGCCATTTTAGTAGTTATTGTCAATTTACAATATTAACATATCAGCATATTGTGATGAATGGTTGGATTTACTAAGAAATCTTGATGGCATCTTTAAACGTAATGCTGGAAAATTCCTTCCATAAGAAAGAACTATATTTTGTGGGCTGCCTTAGTGGTTCAGTCCTTAAGCATCTGACTCTTGATGGTTCAGGTCATGATTCACTGTTGGTGAGATCAACACTTGGGTAGGGCTTGCTCTGCCACCGCAGAGGCCTGCTTGAGATTTCTCTCTCTCTCCCTGCCTGCCCCTCCCTCTCTCTCCTTCTCAAAATAAATAAACATTTTTTTTAAATAAGAAGAACTATATTTTGTTTTCGCAATTGAAACTATGAAATATACTTGCTGCTGCTGCCACAATTCACTGATAGCAAATTGCCTCCTGTGTTAGTTGGTCTGATTTTTGAAGGCAAGGGATTTCTTTTAGATCATAAAGTCTACTTATTTCTAATATATTACCATACTTCCTGAGAGTCAACTGAAATCCTTACATTTTATCGTCAACTTTTTTACCTTAATCATAATTTTTTTTGTTTCTTGATTTTTTAGAGAGAGACAGAACACAAGCTGAGAGGGGAAGAGAGAGACAGGGAGACACAGAATCCGAAGCAGGCTCCAGGCTCCCAGCTGCCAGCACAGAGCCCTATGCAGGGCTTAAACTCACAAACTGTGAGATCATGACCTGAGCTGAAGTCGGACTGCTTAACCAACTGAGCCACCCAGGGGTACCATAATTGTTTTTGAATAAGGTATGCCAAGCACACTGTTCTTTTCATACCTGATCTGAGGGATCATATCTGGAGGTTTTGTTTTGTTTTGTTTTAAGGAATTGACTTTTCTCACTCTTTCATATTCATAAGTTTATTAACAAATTACAGTTTTTGCTTCTCCAAAGGATTTTGTAAGTGTCCATCTTCTCATCTTATGAACTTCAAACTGATGCCACAGTAGAAGCAATAACATGGTCTGAGATTCCCTTAAATTTGGGGGATGGACACCCAGTGACCCTAACAGGAATCAGTTGGAGACCTGAAAGTTACCTCCTCTTATCTCTTTTCCTACCATCATTTTGGTCATTGTTAAAGGACACTTCTCAGTTTCAAAGATTTCCAGAAAATTAAGAAAAAGTTAAACTTTTCATCACTTGGCAAAAGACTGAAGCCATGAAGAAAAAGATGTGGCTATTGTTAAGCATTATTGTTGAAATAGAATAGTCAGTTTGTGAGAAGTGTTTGCTTTCTATCTCTTGGTGTCCTGATTTCAATTCCAACATATTCAAAGGTATTAAGTATGGTTTGTTCCAGAAAAACTGTAGGCTCTCCAGAGCCTGAGAGTTATGATAGATATTGTAAGCTGGGAGAAATAATCTCCCATATCAACATATATTTGTTTTTCTTCATAGAGAAGATGGAAAAAAAAATACTTGTTGCCTGATGGTAAAGTTGAGAGAAGTACACGTATTTTAAGTATATATCTCTGGAAATTTCTTGACTCTTTTAATTAAATAAAACAATTTTATGGTATTGTGGTAAAGGATAGATAGTGAAGAATATATTTAAAATCCTGAAAAGTTAGAATGGTTATAAAAGGAGGACCTGGGTAGCTCAGTCAGTTAAGGTTCCAACTCTGGATTTTGGCTCAGGTTATGACCTCACCTTTTGTGGGATCAAGCCCTACATTGGGCTCTGTGATTTCAGCTCAGAACCTGCCTGGGATTCTCTCTCCCTGCCCCTGCTCACACACACACTCTCTTTTAAAATAAATAAACATTTGAAAAAAGAATATTTAGAAAAGGTTTTGCCATCAATCATTAAATCATATCTTAAAGTGATTTTAACAAAAACAATGTAACATTTTAATAATAATGGAAACTAGTTTATAGAAATAGAATGAAGATTCCAAAATTAGATTCTAGTATGTATAGAAATTTAATACATGACAGGGTGGTAAGTCATTTCTATGGGACATGAACTTTGCTGAAAAAATAGGCTATACATCTGGAAAAAAAAAAAAACATTTGTAACTTCGGCTCATAATCTAGAAAGATCAGTGCAAACTGCATGAAAAAGTTAAAGTTTTTAAAAATAATCAAGAGTAATGAATAAATGTTAGTCGGGCAAATGCATACACAAAAGGAGATTTAGAAATAAGAAAGCAAGAAGCAATAAATAAAATATATAATATTGACTATACAAAGTTTTGTACTTTTAAATTTAAAATGGTATCATAATACAGCTTCAAAACAAAGCAATTGGTAAGTGTTTAACAGAGCTAAAATTTTGATACTAACATTGTTTAAGCACCTGCTACTAATTAAGAAAAAGATACACTGTAATAAAAACATATTTGGCAAAGAATTTTAATTCATGAAAGGGGATATCCAAAGAGAATCCTAAAGCTCCCAACAGACTGAAGGAAAGATGCTCAGTCTCAAAGGTTGTCAAAAAAAATGGAATAAAAATAACAATAAAAAAGATTTCTTACCATTAGGGAAACTGAATAAATAATAAAACCTAGTGTCTGCAGGAATATAAGAAATCTGGCATTCTTACATTTTGCTGTTACAAATATGCATTGGAAAAGTAGTTTTTAAAAGCAATCTGATAATAGCAATTGAAATTAAAATATACATCATTTAGTCAGAAATCCCACTTTATACAGTCAATCTATAGAGATGAAAACATCACTATGTAAAATTATACAGTGATTATTTTCGCATCTTTTATAGTAGCAGAAAACTGGGAACTGCTGAAATATCCACCATCAAGAAATGGTTAAATAAAACATGCATTTTAATAGAGAATATTATGCAGCTATTACAAATAAGTCACATATATGTAACTATATTTTTAAATGTATATATATTAAATACATGTATAAATAAAATAGTATATACATACTGCTCTACATATATACATGTATATGTATACCCTATATTTATTTAAATTTTATATATACATATATATACATCAGTAGGCTTAGAGGCATTTTCATAATATTTTGTTAAGTGAAAAATATAACATGAGAGAAAATAATACAGAATGTTACCATTCATTCCTCAATTCATATATATAAGTAAGTGACAGACAGAAAGAAAGAAATCTTGACACGAGTTACCAAAGCTATAATGGCTTCAGTAGAGAGTATCAAAGATTAGGAAGAAAAAGGAAACCACAGAATAATAGATTACTACATCATTATGATGCTTACATAAATGTTAAATATGAAAAAAATGTGAAAACCTTGTAAATAAATGTGTGCATGATAACGACTAAAAGCTGACATTGACAAATAAAATGGTTGTCCACAAGAAGGTGGATTTTCCCCTCTGAGCTTGCCCAGATACTGTCAACACCTTGATTTCTGCACGGCAATACTCTATACCTGTGAGAGAATAAATTTCCATTCTTTTAAGCTAGCAAGTTTGTGTTGATTGGTTATAGAAGCCACACAAAAAAATACCAGCAATAAATTGTAAATACCTTTGAGTCAGAGATACAACAAGCCTGAAGGAATGGGTCCCATGGAAGACAGCCAACACAAGATTATAACTAAAATAGTATCAAGTTTAAGCACTGGACATAACAGTATACAAACAGGAAAAATCCCATTCTGTGGCAATGCTAAAATACTTTCTTGATGCTCAAATCTTGGGAAAGATGGGGACATTTTCAGGTGTGGGTGCCGTTTGAAATAATACTCTTGCCTGTTGCTAAAGTTTAGGTGTGGGGACAATGGGGAAAGTGATTTAGCAAATGCTTATGAGATACAGAATCCATTTGTCTAGACTGGAATTTAGAAATGATTCTGCTTCCCAGGATCATAATGGTCATGCAAACAGAAAGTCACAGCAGAGGCATCTTCATAAAGACAGATGTATTGAGTACTGATGCCAAAATTGCATGTGTTTTTTTTTGTTTGTTTTTTGTTTTTTAATTTTTTAAATATTTATTTATTATTGAGAAACAGAGACAGAGGATGAGCATGGGAGGGGCAGAGAGAAGGGGAGACACAAAATCTGAAGCAGAGTCCAGGCTCTAAGCTGTCCCCACAGAGCCTGATGAGGGACTCGAACCCATGGCCAGTGAGATCGTGACCTGAGCCAAAGTCAGATGTTCAACCAACTGAGCCATTCAGGTGCCCCTAAAATTGCATGGTTTAAGATACAAAACAATTCAGCCAAAGAATGCCACCTACACTTCAGTCTGAGACTATTAATTTCTTTCCAAACGGAAGACTCCTGACCTACAACTGATAGAACTTGGAGAAGGCAGTAAGACTATGACATTACAATTTTTCATCTGACAAAAATCTATTAATGCAGTCAGGATACATGGGGATTTTTAGGCCATGTCTCACCTTGTTGAACTATCTTCAGCTGATTTTTTCCACAACAACTAATATCAATGTGAGCCTCAATCATACATTGAAATTTTGATATTCCAAGATATACAACTATATCATTACATGGATAGTCATTTTTAAAAATTTAATTCATAGCCATTTTATTAAGTAAAAAATGTCAAATTATAAACAGAATAATTTAAAAAACATGATCATCAAATATCCAATATATTTTAATTTTTTAAAGTTTATTTTTGAGAGAGAGAGAGAGAGAGCATGAGTGGGTTAGAGGCAGAGAGAGAGAGGGGGACAGAATCCGAAGCAGGCTCTAGTCTCTGAGCTGTCAGCACAAAACCTGACATGGGGTTTGAACTCATGAACCACAAGATCATGACCTGAGCCAAAGTCAGAAGCTTAAGTGATTGAGCTAACCAGGTGGCCCTCAAAGTATTTTAAAATGGTAGTTGTTAGGTAAAATGCGAATGTGAAATTATACTCAAATTTTTAACCATATATAATCATGAATTAAGAATTATATATTATGACATACCTGGCTGTTACCAAAAACAAATAATCAAGTTAAGAAATGGGCAGAAGACATGAATAGATGTTTTACCAAAGAAGACATTCAGATGGCTAAAAGACACATGAGAAGATGCTCAACATCATTCATCATCAGAGAAATACAAATCAAAACCACAATGAGACACCACCTCACACCTGTCAGAATAAAATTAGCAACACAGGAAACAATAGATGTTGGTGAGGATGTGGAGAAACGGGAACCTTCTTACACTGCTGGTGGGAATGCAAACTGGTGCAACCACTGTGGAAAACAGTAAAGATATTCCTCAAAAAGTTAAAAAGAACTACCCTATGATCCAGCAATTGAACTACTGGGTATTTACCCAAAGGATACAAAAATTAAGATTTAAAAAAAATTAACGTTTATCTTTGAGAGAGTCAGAGTGCAAACAGGGGAGGAGCACAGGGAGAGAGAGAGAGGGAGAGAGAGAGGGAGACACAGAATCTCTGAGCTATCAGCACAGAGGTTGATGTGGGACTTGAACTCATAAGCCGCCAAATCACGACCTGAGCCGAAATCTGATGCTCAAACCACTGAGTCACCCAGGAAGAAGAATATGTAACCCAATGTTTATAGCAACATTAGCAACAATAGCCAAATTTTGAAAACACCCTAAATGTCCATCGACTGATGAATGAATACAGAAGATGAGGTATATAGATATATGCAATAGAATATGACTCAGCCATCCAAAAGAATGAAATCTTGCCATTTACAAGGATGTGGATGTATCTGATATTCATTTTTGTTCGATAATTTGGCTTTCCGTCTTCCAGAAAAGTTGAAGTTTGGTGTGACGATTTGCACTAGTAAATGAAAGGTTTGCAGAGATGATTGGCATATTTCCCAGATGGAAACTTGAGGAGCCACTGCTCAGTTGTCATTAGTTTCATTTTTCCTGCCCAGGAAATCATGGATGCTTGGTGGTAGGAACTGTGGGAATTGGCCTTTCGGGAAGACAGAGGTAGAGCAATGCTCCCTCCCACTTCGCAGCCCCTCCCCCAACCAGCTGCCCTATCTTATCTAATAAAAGTGTGTGAGCAGGAAAATGGGTATTTTTTAATCCAGTGAGAGGCAGAGTATATTTATTATACTATAATAATCTTACATATGCTTAAATAATTCAAACTTAAATGTTTTTTATTTGTGGTTTTAGGCTACAATTAGAGATTAATGCAAATTTTAAATGTATAATCATATAATTATTTATTTTAAACTCAGAGACAATACCATAGTTTATATGCACATTTGTCTGATTTCAATCATAACTATTTAACAGAATCATGGTTTATATTGCAAAGTAGGTATGGCATATGATTATATCTTCAATATATATTTTTTTATAGAATCTTCAAAAAGTAAAGGTGCTGGAGTCCAGATCTGGCCGGGCCCAGGGGTTCCTGAAGGATGGACAGTGTTGGCGAGGGAGGGAGTGAGAGAGCCCCGAGAAACTTTCTGGTCACCAGGCAGGCATCTCTGCCCTGTCGGTTTTGGTGTCTTTATTTATAGGTCAAAGACTAACATGGCATCAGAAAATGGAATTTTTACAATGGATAGTTCTCTGTGATAAGATGTTTTTGGAAAATGTACAGAAACATGTTTTACAGAAGTCTTCTTGCAGAACTGTCTCAATTAGAGTGAGGTTGAGTAACTAAGAAAATGACAGGGGGTTCACATTTTAATAACACCAAGATTAAGTCATAGGTTTGTAGATACTCTTATCCACCCTCATCACAGCTGCCAGGGTAAGGGAAGGTGTTTGTGCAATGTAGGCCTTAGGAAAGGGACGGCTATACACCATCAGTTAGAAAAGGTATATGTGGTAACTTATGTTCAAGTCTTATCTGTTCCTTCTCTCTAAGTTAGGCTCTTTGTCTCCAGGCAAAACTTGATTTTTCAGTTATATGCTTTATGGCACCGGAGAGCCAACCATACCTTTAAAGAGTTTAGCTCATTTCCAATACATAGAATAGCCTCTTCGAGTGCATTTACCTTTGTGTCTAGTTTTATGATTTCTTGAATAGCTAGGGCATGAGACACATTTTTGGTTAGCTGATTTACATGTTGAGCTGTATGAACCTCTTGGACTAACACAACGGTGGATACAGAATTGTACATGTAAAGGTCAATCTTTTATGAGTAAGGGTCATTAGCCTGTTCATAGCTCAAGGGAAAGTATGGAGGGAAACAGGACCTGCTGGAGACATGATGTCTGTTCCCATAATCAAAGGAAGAAGCTCCCACAATAAGTTCCTTCACCAGGTGCAATCATCATACCAGGGCCAGAATAAGGGGACAAGTCACTCCTGACATTGATCAACAAGGTACCTTGGGGGTCAGTGCTCAAGCAGATAATTGAGTGGGGTTGGATATCAGTCATCATCTGCTTGGCAAGAGACTGTGCAAACTTGCTTTAACCTCACCAAGGGCTTTCTCGACCAGTGGGCTCAGAATGGCTCCCAACATAAAGGAAAAAGTTGGAGATGGCCTGTGAAATCTATAGCATCATACTTAAAACAACTCATATCTATTCATTTCCTATAATGAAAACCAAATATTATCTTGACTGCAAAGTAGCTTGCTTTTAGTTGGAGACAAAGGTTTTGTGAAATTGCTTTTTACTGAATATGTCATATTATCCAAAAAGAATATCGAAGTAAATAATTACATTCTCAAATCTTCCTCTCTTTCTCTGTTGTCTTCTCTCTTTCTCTTGTTGCTGTCTCTGTTTCTCTCTTCAAACACACACAAAACACACACATACATAAATAGACACACATACATGGATACAGAGCAGTGTCTATATCTGATCACAAAATAGGGAAGTCATTGAATAGGACCATCTCCATCTTGTTCACTATTTGAACCAACGTATTGCCCAGCATGTAGATCAAGAGGGAAGGAAAGTAGGAAGGAGGGGAGGTAGAGAAAGAAGAGAAAGATGATAGGAAGCAGGAAGACCCAGCTTGAATTCAGCAAGTCCGATTTCAGAACAAAGTGGGGTCAGAGGAAGATGGGTTCAGGGTGTTCAGGATAGCGTTTGACACACATATTCACACTCACACACACACACAGACACACACAGAGTTTTCAAGGTATTTTACTACTGTCTTTAAGGTTATTCAGCTGTAGTTAGATCCAAATTACAAAGCCTTTTAAATGACGTTAAAGTCTCAGGACTGGTGTTTCTTGGAACCTGGTAAATTGGATTTCACAAACAATTTAATCCTTCTTGGTTCAGTCACATTCACACAAGTTTTGAGTGAAGTGAAATTAGAGAAAGGTCACCCTCTCGATTTTCCTCCATTCATAAGTTTATGTAATGAATGCAAAGGAAACCAAATAGAAGCTATAGGTTATATATTAAAAATCCTGCACAATTCTTGAATTCTATAATCATTTTGCTTTGTTTTTAAACCTACTTTTTTTTTTACTTTACAAACAAGCTTGTTAATATCTTCTGCTTCTGTTTATAGTAACATAAATAATATAATAATATACATCGGATAATTAAATGGTAATATAAGTAATACACTAATAAATAATTACTTGAAGAAATAGATATAATTATTGAAGAAATAAGTATCTAACAATTGAATGACATCAAACATAATTTTGCTTTAGTGATATTTTAAAGACATTATGGAATAAATTTTCATTTTTAATACAAAAGGACACTGCAGCATAAAAATGCAAATAAAATACTGACATTAATAAAATTAGTATATATAACAAGGACTTAATGTACTAAATATACTAAACTGCCAGATGGGAACCACTGAGAAAAACCAATTCCCATGGCTGTGCAAATAGCTAAATATGAAAGAATATTGGCTGCTGTGATAATGTATTTGGTATTTCAAAACAAAATGAAAAATGTTCTTTTTTGAAATATCAAAATACAATATGATATTCATATGTAGAGGGAATTTCTGATTCTCATAAAATGAAGCGCACTTCAAGTTTTGTCATACTTTGTACTTAAATCATACGTATTATAGATTATGTACTTAAAATTATTTCAAGTCTTGCCTCATTCCAAATGAAAGTATATGAATTAAAAAAAAAAATCTTGGGGCACCTGGTGGCACAGTCAGTTAAGTGGCAGACACTTTGTTTCAGCTCAGGTCATGATCTCACGGTTTGTGAGTTCAAGCCCTGTTTTGGTTGGACCCTGTGCAGACAGCGCTGAACCTGCTTGGGAGTCTCTCTCTCCATTTCTCTCTCACCTGGCCCTAACCTGCTCATGCTTTCTCTCTCTCTCTCTCTCTCTCCAAAATAAATAAATAAACAAACATCAAAATAATCTATTCATATAAAAGGCAATAATCAAATATAAACCTAAATTTAATATGCTAATCTTTATGAGACAAATTGTCTATTTATCACAGAGAGCATGGTGGTGAACTTGCTAAATTTTACCAAAGATAGGCTGCTATTTATGCAGTTTTGTAATATGTTTTCCATGTAAAATTATATGTTGGAACTATTTCAAAACCTTACACAGAGGGCTTTTTTATTCTTCTTAGAAGCTCATAGTAGTTTGTTTTTTTGTATATGCTGCAAAATGTCAGTGTTTCAAATTTTTGTTTTAGTATATGTTTTGTGGTTTGCATTCACTGGGCTGCTACTAAAATTTTTATTCCTCCTTTTTAAAAATATTCTTTTCCAATATAATTTAGTTGTACTTAACATATCATTGTGTATACCTTTATTTTTTAATTTTCTGAATTGATTTGTTTTAGGTACATCCTTATATAAGACACAAGTGTCAGATTTGTCCAGTTATTCAGTCTAAACTGAAATTCAATGGGTGAATTAAATACCTTTAAATTTATTGATATGACAAGATATTTGATCTTAGTTCCTTTTATTTTATTATTTATTTATTATTTATTTTTATTTATTTATTTATTTATTGAGAATCAGAGAGACAGAGTGAGCAGGGGAGGGTCAGAGAGAGAGACAGAACCTTAACAGGCTCCAGGCTCTGAACTAGCTGTCTGCACAGAGCCTGATGCGGGGCTCGAACCCACTAACTGTGGGATCATGACCTGAGCCAAAGTCAGACGCTTAACCGACTCAGCCACCCAGGCGCCCCGAACTTAGTTCCATTTAAACTTTTATGCTGCCTTCTTTTTTAAATTATGTTCAACTTTCAGTTTGTGAGATGTTTTCTAGTAATTAATTTTATAATTTATCTTTATAAAACGCTTGTATTTATAAGGATTATATTAGTTGATTTTCAACATGAAAAAAAAATACTCTTTGATTCCCAGCTATTAAGGGTCCACCAATTACTACACACTAATTTTCTACTTTCTCTCAAATTTGTATTAATCACATAGTTTCTATGGATTTAGTGTATATAGTGAATGTGCTGCCAATTCAAGAACATATTTGTTTTAGTTTTATTTCTGAAGGTAAAGTTTATTTGGTATTTCCTCCAATATTCCTCATGAAAACAAAAATGAAAGTTATTTTGAAAAACTTACCTAATAAAATTCAATATCATATGAAAATGATAAAAGTTCATGACTGAATGTAGTTTATCATGAGAATTTAAGATTGATAAGATTGATTGACTTGAAAATTAATCTGTGCAATTCACCACTATAAACAACTTATCAAAACCTCATGTGGTTACTCAATGCAGAAAGTTGTTTGAAAAATAGTCCAACATTCATTCTTCATTAAAAAAAAGTTAGCAAATGAAGAATAGAAGAAGCTTCTTCAGTCTGATAAAAGGCATCTTTAAAAAACTACAGATAATATCATGTTTTACGGTTAAGAGTAAGGCTTTCTTTTTCCCCCATGCTGATGGATAAATGACAAGAAGGTCTTTTTTACCACTTCTAACTAACATTATGCTGGAGATTCTAGCCAAAGCAATAAGCCACAAAAAAGAAATAAAAGGAAACCATAATGGAAATGAAGTAGCAAACCTGTCTTTACTCAGAGATAACATAAGCATTGTTTTAGGAAATCCAATAGTATTTACAAGAAAATACTGGTGGTAATAAGTAAATGTAAAAGTTTGTTGGGTAAAATATCAAAGTGCAAAATCAACTCTATTATAAATACCAGCAAGAAACAAATTTTAAATTTTAGACAACATAATTTACAATAGCAACAACAGTTATAAATACTTGGGAGAAATTTTGGCAAAATACAGGGGAAAACTGTACATTGAAAATTATACATTACTAGGCAAAGGTACCAGTGACCTAAAAAAAAAAAAAAAAGAAAAGAAAAAGAAAGAAAAAGTGAAGAGATACATTGAGGGACTTAATATTGCGAAGATGTTAATTCTCCCTCAGTCTATATATTAAACTCAATGCCATACAAAATCACCTTAATTTTATCTATTTGTGTGTGTGTGTGGGGGGGGAGATACAAATTGACAAACTGATTCTAAAATCCATATGGGCTAATAAGGACCTATAATAGTTGAACAAATTTGAAGGAAAAAATAAAGTTAGAGGACCAACATTATCTGACTTTTTAAAAATATTCATTTATTTTTGAGAGAGAGAGAGACAGAGAGAGAGCAAGAGATAGACAGAGAGAGAGTCAGGGAAGGGCAGAGAGAGAGGGAGACACAGAATTTGAAGCAGGCTCCAGGCTCTGAGCTGTCAGTACAAGGGACAAAGTGGGGTTAGAACTCATAGACCATGAGATTATGACCTGAGCCCAAGTCAGTTAGCTTAATCGACTGAGCCACTCAGGTGTCCTTCTGACTTTTTAAATATTCTAGATTTATTTTTAAAATGTAGTATTGATATAAGGATAACTAGAATAAGGAAAAAGAATGGAGAACCCAAAAAGAAGTCCCCCATATATATAGACAACTGATTTTTGATAAAGGTGCCAAGGCAATACTGTGGGGAAATGATGGTCATTTCAACAACTAGTGATGGAACAATAATCTATCCATTAGCCACATTGAAAACTCTGGTCCAGAGACTGTGCCATATAAATATTAGCTTAAAATTAGTCATAGATTTAACTGTAAAGCTTAAGATTATATATATGTATATATATATATATATATGAAAAATATATATATGAAATATTGTATATATGGGATAGATTATATATTGTATATGGGAAAGATTATATATATTATACATAATATATATAAATATTTCCACATAGATATCACTGTGTGTGTGTGTGTGTGTGTGTGTGTGTGTTTGGAAATCTTTGCAGGACTTTATCAATATTAAAAAAAAACAAACTATGGTAACTTGAAGAAAATAACAGTGGTTGTCTAATGAAATGGAGGAGAAGGATATGATTGTTTTTGTGATGATAGTTTCAATGGTGATAACATAGCAAGTTATTGTGTTGTAAACTCTAAACATATGTATGACAGTTATGTCTCAACAAAGGTATTATTAAAAGTGAACATTTAAAGACCTTCTCAGACAAACCAAAATTTGGAAGGTTAAGAGAATCCATTAGCAGGAGCCCTACTCTAAACTACAAAAAATATTATTAATAGATCTTCAGGAAGAAGGAATATGATACCAAATGGAAATGTGAACTATGCTAAAGTTAATAGTATTGAGAATGATAAGGAGAAAAAAAAGATAAAAATAGAACATATATTTGCTTATTTTAAATCTATGAAATTAATTGACTGTCTCAGTTAAAAGAAATAATGTACTGTGGGCATATAACAGAAATATATATATATATATATTTATATATATATAAAATTGCAAATTCTGGAAAGAAGAAAAATGGAAGTCTGCAATTGTAGACTAAACTAAACTAAATAGGAGGTGATATATTGTTTGAACTCATCTGTGACAAATAGAGGAGATCATTATCTACAAAAACAAGAACAATTGAGAATAAATACTACAGGAAGAGAAAAAAAATCAGGTGTGGTATGAAATCACACACACACACACACACACACACACACACACACACACACCACAGAAAAAGAATAGTTAAAAAAGAAGCATGTGAAATATTGCAAAGACTATGATTAATATGGGAAGTAAAAGTTGCATTAAGAGTAAGCAATGAGGAAGCCAATTGGTGAGCTAGGTCAGAATTCCTTCATGCAGCTGTGGAGACAGTCCTCACACTGGAGAGATCCAAGGAAGGAATGTGTGGTGAAGACCGGCTGTCCTTTCAAGGAACTTGGCATTAAAGCAGAGAAGAGAAAGTGAGATCATAGTGAGATGCACTGGACTCAAGTAAAGTTTATATTGTTCAGTTTCAATAAGATAGAAGTAAGCCAGAATGATGGAATTCTAGGAAATGAGGGCTTGATTCATAAGGAAGTAGAGCCGATGGTGTTTTTAGAGCAGTAGTTGATTAGTGTAAATCCAAGATAGGACTATTTCCATAAACTGAGAAGTAAGCAAGGCTGTATGTTGATAAAAACATAAAAGTTTTTGGGGGTGGGACATCCTGGTGATGGGAAGATCACTGTTACTGGTGGAGCCACAGATGGAAATAAAGGAGCAGAATCCACTTCCAAAGGATAATTAAAGGTTTTAGAGTTGATAATGAGAGGATTTGATACATTCATTAGTAAGAGGCACCATGGAAGAGTGAAGGAAGTAGCTATACAGATGAGAAGAGTCACTTGAAAGCAAGGCAGATTGAATAAAACATCCTGCATAAGATGAATAAATGTATGAATCTAACGTATTATTCAAATATAAATAATATATAACTACTTTATTCTCTACTCAAATTATTTATCTCATTAGCCAAATCCATCCATGAAGAGCCATATAAGTAGATTTTAAGGCCATAAATAATGTCATTTTCAATTTTAAACTCAAAATTTCTATCCTGAACATTTTGCTTAATTTATTATAAGTAATGTTATTTGGGCATGGTGCAGTGTATAGATAAATTCATAACTTAAACATGAATCATTCTCTAGGAAAAAGCAAACAAGCTAATTCCCACAAAACGTAAGCAACAGACATGCTTTGTGACCACCATAACTACCTCATTTTGGTATTCTCTTATAAACTGTAAGGAAAAATTAAAAGAACATCTTAAATTCCCAGCTCTCCTAATTATTATCATTGTTATAAATAAATTATTTAAGCACTTTTCACTTTTCTAACCTATAAAATAACATCTATTTGGCAAAACTACTGTAGAAAAAAAAAAGTGGAATAACTCATGTAGGAATCTTGGCAAAGAGTGAACCCTGAGTAAAGGTTAATCTCATTCCTTTATAGAATTAAGTTGGGTTAAATCATTTCTTTTTTTTCCCAGAAACTCTGTCTATTTCTAATGTTTTATTAGTGAATGTGTTAACATAGATAAGAGAGAAAGGGAGGATATTAGATAATAAATGAATCCCTGATTCCCTCTGCAATGTTCCCTCCAAGTATAATCCCCTAATGCAATGTAATCAAAGAAATAAAATGAACAACTTGAAATTTTGGCAATGTTATTTTGGATACAGAAGCTTCAGGGATAAAATCACTAAATGAAAATGGTGGTACAGAGTTTTTCTTTTCTAAATAAAATAAATCAGAACCATCTCTCCGCATCCAAAAAGTTCCATGTAGGAAGTGTCTATACACCACTGAAGAAAAAAAATTTAGTTATTGCTTACATACCACATCTAATACCCACTTTATTGAATTGATTAGAGTAATTTAAATTGTCTACTGCTCACTCGGCCAATGCATTTTCTTGTTTGTCCTGGGACTCTTACCTCAGCTTTTGTTCTTGCTAAGTGTCATAAGTGCATATCATGCTGAGATGCTGGCCAGAGTGTGGTAGGAACCAGTGCTTCAGCACTTGGAGAGATCCAGTCTTCCAAACACCAGCACAATATCCGCAAATGCCATGTTTCTTGCATTTGGCAGGACAGGACGTAAGAACCATGCTTACCAAAACTAATGTGTTGGGAGCCATTCTGAACTTACTAGTTGAGAAAACTGCTTGTGAGGTTAAGGCAGGTTTGCAAGGTTCTTGCTCTCAGATGAAGACCGATACCCACCCCCACTCAATTGTTTCTGCTTGAGCATCGACCCCCAAAGCACCTTGTTGATTTACCGAGAGTGACTTATTCTGGCCTTGAAATGCTGATTGCAAGGAACTTACTATAGGAACTTCTTTTGTGGCTATAGGAGCAAAATTTTCGTTTCCTGAAAAATCTGTTTTTCTTAAAACTTCCATTAAGCGATAAACAGGCTATTGACCCCTACTCACAAAGAACTAACTTTTGCCTTTACTTTGCAAAAACATTACCCTGTTTGTATTTGAATGCTAAACATACCTTCCTTCCTCATATGATGAGCATGAGTACCCTTATTGAAATCATAATAATAAGGTTATGCATATCAACGTTCTGGAAAGTTTTTACTGATCAAAGAATTTATCATCAGAATGCCACTTCTGTGCCATCCACAAAACACTTAATCATAAAATAAAGTTGAGTCTGAGACAGAGCAGAGATGTCTGGCTGGTGACCAGAAAGAGTCTCGGGGCCTCTCATCCTTCCCTCGCCAACACAGTCCATCCTTCAGGGACCCTGGACCTGCTGGAGCTGGACTCTGGCACTAATACATCCTCATATCATTTTGGATATCCTATTTAAACCAAGTTTTTTCTGAAAGAAGTTTCCTCCTAGGTGTTCCTGGCTTATTAAAAGAAAAACAAAAAAAAAACATTTAAAAATGACTTTTATTTCCCATTTTATAATTTCCCTTAATCTAACCTTATGCAATGTAGCCATTTACTTACATAGACTTTTAGGTATGCAATAGCTGGATTTGATTAATTATTTTACCATTAATCAGTTGTACCATATAGATACCACTTAACCCCAAAGTCAGTTCATTTAATCATAAAATGATAATTTGTAATTATTTATGTTATTATAATTATTAAACATTAAATTAATAAATATAAAAATTAAATTATTAAATACAAACATTAAATAATAACCATATGAAATAAAAATAAATATAATTTTAAATGTAAGAAATAACTGAAAATTATGGGACTATTTATAGATATCATTAATAACAATGTTAAACATGCAACCATTTTCTACTTGTTAACGTGAATATACAATAACTATGACATGTCAGTTTCTAAAGTAAGATGTTGGAACTCAGTCCATTCATGGTTGAACAACTAACAGCAAGTAACAAATCTAGTGAAAGACCTGGATTGCAAAATATATATCAAACCAAATTTGCATATATTAAACATAGTTTAAAAGGAAATACAAGGTATGAAGGGACAAAGTTGTTAGAATCAGGACAAAGTGAGAATGTGACCAGCAACAAAACTGAAAATGTGAAGCGCTGCCCACCTCTGTCTGATACATGTTGAATTTTCCAATTCACCTGAAAAGGGGAGTAAAGTGAATAGTGAAAGTGTGACATAAGCGTGTTTCAGCTGTGTGAAAATAGGAAATATGTAAAACTAGATACTCAAGAAAATAGGTTAATATAGTATGTTCTTCTTATTAAAAATCAATCTGTTTATCAAATGCAAATTTTGGTGTTCTGTGGAATAATGGCAGAGAAGGACAATACAAGGCATCCTTAATAAGAGATGTCTGAACCTACTAGTCGTGATGAACACCAGCAATGTAGTAAGGACATGCTCTCCTTGCGAAAGAACTCATGAATACCGATTCATCTGTTGCTAATAAAACATAGTTTTCCCTGCTATTAGCACATTCTTATCTATAAGCTTGTTTTTGTTTGTGATTAATTGTTTTAGATATTTAGGTGCTCCCATATTCGGTGCATAGACATTTATCTTAGTTCTTCCTGATGGATGTGGGGGGGAGGGGGGAGATGGGCATGGAGGAGGGCACTTGTGGGGATGAACACTGGGTGTTATATGGAAACCAACTTGACAATAAACTATTTGTAAAAAAAAAATAAATAAAACTCATCAGTACCCTAAAAACAACAACAACAACAACATAGTTTCCACTGAGAGCTGTGTATTCCTGTATGCAGACCCTGACTACTGTGCACAGAAATCTAGAGATTCAAAGATGGACGACCACTGTGGCAAGCAGATGCTTAGATGCCTACCAGTAATCTCCATCTCCTGATATTCAGGTTTTCATCTTGGTTTCTCTCTCTCATTCTCTCTTAGATAGTCCCTCTTCCAAGTGGAAGCCTATTGTCACATTGCAGGGTAGCCAGCCACCATATAATGAAATAGCCCTGTGCAGATGTTCAGGTAGCAAGAGACTAAAACCAGCCAGCAGTTGTGAGAGTGAGTTTAGATGCAGACAATTTCCTTCAAGTTGAGCTTTTAGATATGTCCACAGCCCCTGCCAACAGTATAACTATAAAATCCTAACAGACGTTGAGCCAGAAGAAACCCACTAAGTGACACCTGGTTTCCTGTCCTTCAGAAACCATGGGACAATAAATGTTTGCTGTCGTAAATTGTTAAATGGTGAGATCACCTTTTTTTTAAACTTAACGCAGCAGTAGGTAACTAAAACAACCATCAACTGAGGCAAATATATTTTTGATACATCAATCCGGTGTCGGAAAGGAGAAATTCTTCTGATTTTGTGTCTTGCTATTTTTCTCAGAGTTTACAACATAGCTCTCTGGAAAATAGCAAGTAGTGGTTGTGAGGACTTGGACAATGTAGCACTGATCTAACATCATTATAGGACCAAGAACTGTGCATGTAGTAGAGCAGTGATGCAGAAATAAGCAGGCAATCAACTTCTATAGGAGAGGTGGAAGTAAGAGTTTCTGGTACCAGAGGATGATGGCACACATCACTCTCTCAGAGCATACCTTGATATTCAAGACGCATTATGTACCTCATAGCTTATCCTTACAAATCTAGGCTTTCAAAAACTTTCTTAATGTTCATTTATTTTTTGGGAGGGGGGCAGAGAGAGGGAGACACTGAATCCAAAGCAGGCTCCAGGCTCTGAGCTGTCAGCACAGAGCCCGACAAGGGGCTTGAACCCACAATCCACAAGATCATGACCAAAGCCGAAGTCAGATGCTCAACCAGCTGAGCCACCCAGGCGCCCCACAAATCTAGGCTTTTAGAAGTATTATTAATCCTAAATAATATTACCCAACAAAATGTAAAACACACTGCTAAAAATTTTATCCCCCATAAACTTAATTTTCTCTTGGTGACTTAAAAGAAAATCTAATTGCAATTTGACTATTTAAAAAAAATTTTTTTAAATGTTTTTATTTTTGAGAGATAGAGACAGAGCATGAGTATGGGGGGTGGTGACAGAGAGAGAGGGAGACACAGAATCTCAAGCAGGCTCCAGGTTCTGAGCTGTCAGAACACAGCCTGACTCACAGGCTCGAACTCAACGAAGCACGAGATCATGACCTGAGTCGAAGTCAGAAAGTCAGATGCTTAACTGACTGAGCCACCCAAGTGCCCCATCAATTTGTCTATTTAAATGTAATATTAGTGTCATACAAGCATATTGATCCAAGTGTAAAAAGTGAATTAATTTAATAATCCTTATGTGAACCATACTTCTGTTATTAATATCCTCTTACCGTTTACCATAATCTTCAGCTTTGTTTTGAAAAACATCCCTTTGTATTGTTCCTGTTGAAAAATAAAAGAAAAATTGTATCAAGAAGGAAATTTTAAAACTCTACACAACTACTGTCACAGAAATACAGAATATCAGTGTTGGAAAGGAATTTCCACAGGCCATTTCTGTCAAGAAACAGTCATGAGAGGGTAAGGAATAATTTAGCATACTGCAAAAAACTTTGCTAATGGTAACTTCTCAGTAGGCAATCCATTTCATTGCTATAATGCTTCGATTTCTCACCATTAGAATAATCTTTTTAATTTTTAGTTGGAAACTGCTTCTGTATAACTTCCTTATTTTTCTCAGAAGGGTAATCCACATTAAATCTAGGGTTTCAAATACTTTAAGATAACACTTATTTTGTATATTTTTTCTTCAAGACAAATTGTAATCCTGGAACCTGAGAGCAATATTGTTTTCCAGAGTTAGTGACCACTGGAGATTTATCAAAGATTATCATTTTTTAAATTATCACATCATGTTCTTAATAACGATGTGTAAGTTTCAATTAGATATGCTATGTTTCTCACTATGTTGTTGGCTTATATTTTTCCTGTCAAGTAAATGCCCCACATCCATTGTACATAAATGACAACTGAGATAACTTATGGTGTTCTTGAGCAGGGCAGTTTGTTTAAAAACAAATTAACACATACCCTTAATACATAGCATTGCTGTAGATTCACATCAAAATTAAATTATGTTAATCCATATTCAGTTGATCCCAATGAAATATGTTTCAAAGCTTTTAGCCAAGGATACTGTCATTCAAATTATGGCTTAAAATCTTGGGCAATCTATTTGTCATGGGGTATTTCAGAGACTGTTAATGCAGTATTTTCTAATAATTTTCTAATCATTATTTCAAATTTTTCTAATAATTTAGGTCTACAACTCATTCAAGTTTGAATTTGCTATCAACCTAATTTACTTTTAAGTTTAGAGCCCTTGAAATCACACAAGGTCAAGGTTAGATTCATATTCTCAGCTGTACTCCCCAAGCATATGAGAGATTCTTTCTTCAGGTAACTCCTCATTGCATCTCTTTGTTCATATGGAAACAAAACTAGAAGTCAAGCAGAATGAAAATAGAGAATCACCAGATACTGGTCTTGAAAGTGAACTTATGAAGTTCTAACAGCATATTAAAGAAAGAAAGCCAGCTTGAGGATCAGTGGGATTACTACATAAAGTGGGTGTAAATGAAGTTCTTTTACATAAAAGGAAAATTGCAAAGAGACTAAATAGATTTCACTAAATTGCCTTGCCTGAAGAAAATGTCAGGGAAATTCTTACACTTGGGTAATTCCTTGAAATGGGCAATTAGCAATATTATACTGACTGGTGACAAGCTTTTGTCAGCGATTTATATTTTAACATAGATTAATCATTTATGTACTAAGTGTGTCCAAAACGCTCTTATTAAACCATCAACTCCTTTTTGGGAATGTGTAATTCACATTATCTGGTACTTACTATCAGGTTTTACAAGCAAAAGATATTCATTTAGATTGTTTATATTCCATTCTGAGATGAAATGCCATAGATAAAGCGATCTCATTCCAAGATGAAAAGGTAGCGCAGGAGAAATGGTGAATGTCATTTCATTTAGAAATTACAAATAAATGTCATCCTTTGTTATGAATCATATGATCACTTCTTGACTCTCCGGTCATGTAATTCATATCGAAGATTGTCATACTTATGAGTAAACAGGAATAAATGTCAGAATCTTAGTTCCCAAAATATTCCTTATGGAATCTGTGTTCATTTGTATGCTTTCTAGGAAAATTACATATAAGAGTTTCAATAAGAATAATCAGTGTGATAACGGACACCTGGGTGGCTCAGTGGGTTAAGTGTCCGACTCTGGCTCAGGTCATGATCTCTCGTGGTTTATGATTTTGAGCCCCCTGCTGGCTCTATGCTGACAGCTCAGAGCCTGGAGCCTGCTTTGGATTCTGTATATCCCTCCCTCTTTATGTCCCCCTCTGGCTTGTCTCTTTTTCTCTAGAAAATAAATAAATGTTAAATAAAACATTATAAAAATGATCAGTGTTATTAATGGGCACAAATGTGTGCTGAATACTCATGTTGAGGGACAATTCTCAATGGACCTCTTGCAGTTCTGAAGATCTTGTGAAGCAGCATCGACCGTCTGTGTTCACGAATATTTATTTCAAGGACGTTTGTATAGCAAATAACCTTGGAACATAGATATATTATCTCCTTCTGGAGCAGGGGGCATATTTTTGTTTCCTGATCAGGATTAAAAAAAGAAAGGAATGCCTATTTCCTGCTAAATATTGGGAGGGTTTGATATAGCCACCTTCTAAATTGGAGTTTCCTGAACTTGAGGTTCCTTGGCTGTGACCTAGTTCCATTGTGTGGATAGCATTCAGCCAGGGCACTTAACATCGCCTCAAGTGAATTGAGAGCTGGGGCAAGAGGGAGATGATCTGAACATAAAAACTCGTGCTTTCTGTGAGTAATCATATTCTTTGTCCTTGACCCTGGTGCCTTGAGTTTCTCACTAACCTTTGAAACTGAGAAGCTAACAGGCTAGCTTACAAATAGGATAAACCCTCAAACCCTTCACAGTTTCTGACAATTCCTTCTTGTAAAGACCTGTGCCATGTAACATTTTCTTTATGTCTCAGTTTATGTCTTCACTTTATGTCTTCAGTTTACTTTCTGAACCACATTCTATAATAAGAGGGTATGAGGTTCAGTTTTTTACTTTTCACCCTGATGCCAGAGCATTCAGTATTCATGACCAAACTATTGTATTTACTAAGACCTTAAGCTTTTCATCTTTCTGACACATGCCATTTTGTTATATTAAAACTTCATAGTACTTTATAGCTGGAAAAAAGTTTTAAGTAAAGTATCTAATTTAGTCTTTCTCCAAAACCTGAGAAATATTATCACAAGTTTTTGATAAGAAAACAATGAAACTAAAAAATGTAGAAACAATAGAGTCAGGGACATAGAGTTAAAAAATGGCATTGTCTGACACCATGTGCCTTGCCTTTACTGTATATCACCTTTTGCATTTTATAACTGTATTTTTCTATTTTATATGTATATACAAAGAAATTGTCTAGAAGATAGCACTATAAAGTGAGTCATGAGCCCTCACAGAACATACAGGATATATTAGAATTATTCAGCACTATTATTAGAGGCACAATGCTATTTCTGGCAATACCTGGTAGTTATAACAGAATTAGATATTATTAAAAATAAAGAAAATAATTTTCTTTAAACAGTAAACAGATGAATAACACTATAATATCACCTAGTATATGTTGAAATAAGTGACAGTGAAAACACTATATCTTAAAATTCTTGTGATGTAAACAAAATAATAGATGGGAATAATTTATCCTTAAATGTAAAATTTAGAAAATATGAAAAGATTGAAGGTAAAAGTTCCCAAAGTTAAAAAAAATCCTTAGAACATAGAAAAAGTAGTAAATTATTAAAGAAGAAATAAAGGAAGTAGAAGAAAATAAAATCTGGAGAATAAAGAAAAAGAATAAGGAAAAGGAAATAGAGGAAGAGAAAGAAAAAACAAGTTTGACTCGACAGGATTAATAATATCTTTAAGATTTCAAGACAAATTAAAAAATAAAGTACAGCTGAGATTGATAATTTTGATAATATAAAATACGACAGCAGATTGAATAGATATGAAGTAGAAATAGCTACTGAAAATAGATAAATACGTAATTTCCAATAATGTACACATGGACAAAACTTTATTTTAGTTACACATAAAACCTGGATTTCCTTATCAATACTAACCAAATTGAATCTGCAGTTTCAATAGTTGTCACTGAAAAATCCATATACTCAGTCAATTTTATGAAATGATCAAGAAACAGATCATTCCAAACCTATAACATTATTCTAGTGTGCAGTAAAGAGGAAAAAGTTGCCAGCTCATTTTTTGATCCTGGTTTGATCTTTATCTTGTATTCTCTTGATGATTGTTAATGATTAGTAATCACGTTCAAGATAAAAGTAAGGGGCAGAGGGAAGAATTTGAAGGGATGCTATAAATCATGTCTATCCTCTCTGATCAGAAATTCTAAACTCGCCCTCATATTCCATTGGACACTTTACCTGAGGACACATTGTCCAGAAAAACATCAGAATAGTGTCAAGGAGTGTATCCAAATCACTTGGGAATATGCCAAAGATTCTCTACTTCCAGGTGGGAGATGATTGTGTAAGGAATGTGGACTCGAAATGTTGCCACAAATGCAATGTCTTAATTTCTTCTCTTTCTGTACCTTAATAGGAAGAGCAAGGTGGAAATTCTAGAGAGAAGTATAGTAGAATTAGGGTGTGGTCCTTAAATATATATTCAAATTAAAGTTCTTTCTATTATATCCAAAATTTGGGGCCTAGAGGCCCCTGGATGGCTCAGTCAGTTAAGCATCTGACTTTGGCCCAGGTCATGATCTCACAGTTCGTGGTGTCGAACCCCATGTCAGGCTCTGTGCTAACAGCTCAGAGCCTGGAGCCTGCTTCAGATTCTGTGTCTGCCTCTCTCTGCTCCTCTCTCTCTCTCTCTCTCTCTCTCAAAAATAAAACATTTAAAAAAATTTGGGGCCTTACAATAATAGGAATGTTGGCAGGAGGGTGCATACTCACTGTCGGCTGGAGTGTTTTGTAGCAATAGATTGCTTCCCATGACTGAACGAATACCGTACATCCATGAGTCTAATGGAAGTCAAAAAAATGAATTACTCTTTCCTATCCAACTATAAACCACACATGTGCTTCTGCCTACATTTACTGACAACCCCTGATAGTCTATCCTACAATATTTCCCATTTGCTGATTATTCTACATTGACTGGGGCTTTCTTCTCAAGCCATAACTTTCCCGTTATTTTGTTCTGAAATTTGCTCTAAGGTTTTCTGTTTCCGTTTTCCATTCCCTTGGATCTTTGCAATTCTTCACATGCGTGTGTGCATGCTTGTGTGTGCGTGCAGACACACACACACATACATTTGTATATTAGGTATAAAGTTAACAGTACTTCTTTTAGTCTTCATATCTGGTATTTTACTCATTTAAAATGCTTTTTTTTTTTCTTAAGAGTTAAGGTTTTGCTTGACTCATTTCTATGTTGATACCACCTTTACTTTCCAATAGAAGAGCTATTCTGGCTTTCTCAGATAACCAGGGGCAAGGACCTTCTCCAAGGTCTTCCATAGAAGACACACTTAGATTAGTAACTCCAACTCTTTTGGGCTTAGACTGTGGTTATCAATATAATTAATTAACATAAAGAGCTCCTATTTATTAAAGATCCAGACCTTAAGACACCGAGCATTGTATATAGTCCCTAAGATTCTCTCTTTGCCTCTCTCTCTCTCTCCTCACACACACACACACACACACACACACACACACACACACACACAAACTGTATTAAAGCGTTATTATTGTCTGCTGTAGTCCAGCTCTGGCCGGGCCCAGGGGTCCCTGAAGGATAGACGGTGTCAGCGAGGGAGGGATGAGAGAGGCCCGAGAATCTTCCTGATCACCAGGTAGGCATCTCTGCCCTGTCGGTTTTGGTGTCTTTATTTATAGGTTAAACGTTAACATGGCATCAGGAAATGGAATTTTTACAATGGATAGTTCTCTGTGACAAGATGTTTTCGGAAAATGTACAGAAATAAGTTTTACAGAAATCTTCTTGCAGAACTGCCCCAGTTATAGTGAGGTTGAGTAACTAAGAAAATAACAGGGTGTTCTCAGTGAAAAACAGGATAACATACACATTTTAATAATGCTAAGATTAAGTCATATGTTTGTAGATACTCTTTATCCATCCTCATCACAGCTGTCAGGGTAAGAAAAGGTGTTTGTGCAATGTAGGCCTTAGGGAAGGGGCTGCTATACATCATCAGTTAGCAAAGGTATACGTGGTAAATTATGTTATGCCATTATCTGTTCCTTCTCTCTAAGTTAGACTCTTTGTCTCCGGGCAAGACTCATTTGTCCATTTATATTCTTTATGGCACTGGAGAGCCAACCATACCTTTAAAGAGTTAAGCTCATTTCCAATACATAGAATAGTTTCCTTGAGTGCATTTACCTCTGTGTCTAGTTTTATGATTTCTTGAATAGCTAGGGCATGAGAGACATTTTTGGTAAGTTGATTTACATGTTGAGATGTATGAACATCTTGGACTAATGCAACAGTAGAAACAGAATTGTACATGTAAAGATCAATCTTTTATGATTAAGGGTCATTAGCCTGTTCATAGCTCAAGGGAAAGTATGGAGGGAAACAGGACCTGCTGGAGCCATGATGTCTGTTCCCATAATCAAAAGAAGAAGTTCCCACAATAAGTTCCTTCACGAGGTACAATCATCATACCAGGGCCAGAATAAGGGGACAAGTCACTCCCAATATTGACCAACAAGGTTCTTGGGGGTCTGTGCTCAAGCAGAAATAATTGAGTGGGGGTGGATATTGGTCGTCATTTGATTGGCAAGAGACTGTGCAAACTTGCTTTAACCTCACCAAGAGATTTCTAGACTAGTGGGCTCAGAATGGCTCCCAACAATTGCCTCCCTTGAACATTGAACTGAGACTCTAAGAAGTGAAATAATATGAACTGTACACTACTTGTAAATAGAGTCAAAATTTGATCTCATATCTGCTTGATCTTAAATCATTTCTCACTTATAACAATCCTCACTAATTATTTTTCTATTTTCATCCATAGACCATATACAATTACATACTCATTTTATTTTTCTCTTTAAAGATGGTGCAATCAATTGTTTTTAGATATGTTTAGGTATTCTTCAGAGTGTTTTCCTGTGAAAAACATCTAGTTACAGAGTGTTGTCCCACACAAATAGAAAATACTTTTCAAATTATACGAAAACTCTTTTGTATGATGATTTTCATTGTCAGTAAATTCCTTCTTGTTCCAAACTGTTCTGAAAGCAGTAGGACCTTTTACTCACAATCAAATCAAATGCATTTCTTATATCATCACTACTATGATATTTTAATTGAGAAATAGATGAGTTTTAAACATGTCTAATCCACCTCAGACCACTTTATTTTTTAATTATGACTTAAGCACATTAAAAAATCACATAGTGTTACCCTCATTATCTATTGATCTTCTTTCGTCTGTCTCTAACAGAAATTAAGCTGTGTAAGTTCAGTATAGATTCCCTATGGAAACTTCTTTAAAGATAATTATGAATCGGGAATATCAGGAATAGTCTCAACAAATCAGAAAATCAGATGAGAACAGCTAAAACGAAGGATGTTTTTCTCTCCTCCTTGGACATCTTCTCATGTTGGGTAGAGTTACAGTCAAAACTTGGAGCTATTAGGACATCCTGATTTCAATATCCTTTTCTGGCTCACAAAGGCAGATTAAATTAACTACAGATCTGCCTCGATATAAGATGAAGTTATCCTGATAAACCCATCAGAAGCTGAAAATACCCTAAATGGAAAATACATTTAGTACACCGACCAAACCCCAGAGCTTTAACTCGCCTATCTTAGGCATGCTCTGAATTCTTACATCAGGCCACACTCTGGCAAAAATCATCTAACTCAAATCGTATTTTATATTAAAGTGTTGACTATCTCATGTAATTTACCTCATACTGTACTGAAAGTGAGAAACAGAATGGTTTTATGGGTACGGATGGTTGTAAGCGTACCAGTCGCCTACCATCCTGATCAGGTGGCTTACTGGAGGCAGCGCGTGATGTGGCCCAGCATCATGAGAGAGGATTGGATCACACATCACTAGCCTGGGGAAAGATCCAAATTCAATATTTGCTGTACAATTTCTACTAAACACATATCGTTTTTGCTCTTGCACCACTGCAAATTTGAAAAATCATTATGTCCAACCATTGTTAAGTTGAGAACAATCTATACTCTTATTACCTTCACTAAATTGCAACAGTGCAATTGTAGAAATTAAATCTGTGGATTTTTTGTTTCTGTTTTCTGCTTAGCAGTGGTGCAAAAGTTGGGTACATTCATACTTTTCTTTTACATGTACCTTTCTGATTTTACATGTACCTCTTGAGATTTGCTGGATTGTATATAAGCCCAATTGTTTTTATAGCTTTTGGAAAGACAGATGAATGAAAACTCTGTCTAAAGGCATCTTCTAAATGGTTACACAAAGATACTTGTAGAAAATTTCCAACCTTATGTTCCATGGTGGCTTTCATTTCTCAATCTTCCTTACATCAGGTTTTGATGATGGATATTTGGAAACAAAAGTTTGGAAACAGCATTCTGGTGTTCTCTTAAATGGGAGTTTAGAAGCTCGATTTAATAGTTTCCCTTGTGGGTCTGACCCATAACTATTTGCTGAGGAAATCTTTTGGATCTGCTGATATGTATTCCCTTGGTCTACATCTGTGATATGGTTGAATAGCAGTCTACTCAGGGAGAAGTAATGGTCAGACTTCAACTCTCATAAGAGGATTCAATCATTCATGCAACAAATATCTATTGAGTGTCGACCATATGCCAAACATACCATTCAGGCTTCTTGGACTCTGTCAATAAATAAAAAGACAAAAATACTTGCCCTAGTGAAGCATATCAGTACGGCTACAGAAAGATAAAACAAAACCCTGGCAATTATCTTGTAACACAGAACATTCATCTCCAGGTATTTCTCAAAGTTTATATTTTTGAAAACACAGCAACGCAGTATTTATCGAAAGAATGGTTGTATTAGTTTCCTAGAGTTCCTGTAACAAACTACTAGTATTGTCTAATAGTGACTTACACAACAGAACTGTATTAGCTCACAGTTCTGAAGGCTAGAAGGGCAAGATCAAGGTGTTAGCAAGATTGGTTTCTTGACTTGTAGAAACATCAACTCATCTGCCTTCACCATCACATGGTATTCTCTTTGTGTCTCCTCAAATTGTCTTCCCTCTATGTGTATCCATGTCTGCGTCCAAATTTCCCCTTCTCAGGATACCAGTCACATTGGATTAAGGCCCACCCCTATGATATCATTTTAACTTAACTATATCTGCAATGACCTTGTTTCAAGTTCACATTTTGAGATACTAAGTTTTAAGACTTCAACATATGAATTTTCAGGTACACACTGAACTCTTAGTAATGTTTATAGAAGAATAGCTAAGTAAGGATGGAGTCAAAACAAAGGGTTGTGTATTTGAATCACAGCCCATGCCAGGTTGGCATCTTCCACAATCCAGCCATAAAAACATTTCACCCATAAAAACAATTTTTCCTAGAATGTGTTTTGACTCTATAGCATTGTTCCTCAAGGAGGGAATTTTAGACACAAATATACAAATCACTGTCATATTTACAAGAAAGAGTTTATGGATTAGTTACTAATTACACAATGGTACCATTGTGTATGGATTCAGCTCATGATCCACCTAAACACTCATTAAAAGTCTCACTGTTAAGGATATTTATGATCTTGAGATAAATTTTTGAAAGATATTTTTTCACTTGTGGAAAATTTAATTCACATGACCAATGGTGATTTTTTCCTTTATTGGCATTTGGAAACTATAATTATATAATAGATTTGAGTCTGTGCTATTTTGCAGCAATATATGGGCCACTTGCTAAAATTTCTATCCTTGTGTCTTTATTCTATTATGTCTCCTTTCATTGATACATAGTTGTCCAACTATTTTTTTTTTTTTTTTTTTTTTTTTGGTTTTTTTTTTTTTTTTTTTTTTTTTTTTTTTTTTTTTTTTTTTTTTTTTTTTTAAAAAACAAGGTTTGTAAATAATATAATTATTATAAATAAAATAATTGAACATACATTATATTAGTAATAGATCATGTTTTCATTCAGTAAACATNATTTTGCAGCAATATATGGGCCACTTGCTAAAATTTCTATCCTTGTGTCTTTATTCTATTATGTCTCCTTTCATTGATACATAGTTGTCTAACTATTTTTTTTTTTTTTTTTTTTTTTTTTTTTGGTCTCGATCTAGTGCATTAATTCTGTATAATGCTTTAACTCTTCTGGGGAAAAAAACAAGGTTTGTAAATAATATAATTATTATAAATAAAATAATTGAACATACATTATATTAGTAATAGATCATGTTTTCATTCAGTAAACATATGAATAGAAACATTTCCGTTTGGAAATTAGGTCCATTTTCAGAACTTTCATACCTCTTTGTATTCTATATTTTTTTCTATTTTAAGTGAATTTTCAGTCATTGCTGAGTATTCAACTTATGTTCCAAGATTTTTTTTTTAAGTTTATATACTTATTTTGAGAGAGAGAGAGAGAGAGAATCTCTAGCAGGCTCTGCCGCTCTCAGCATAGAGTCTAACTCTGGGCTACATTTATTATTATTATTATTTTATGTTTTATTTACTTCTGAGAGAGAGAGAGAGAGAGCAGGGGAGGGTCAGAGAGAGAGGAAGATACAGAATCTGAAACAGGCTGCAGGCTCTGAGCTGACAGTCAGCACAGACCCCGATGCAGGGCTCGACCCCACGAACCATGAGACCATGACCTGAACCAAAGTCGGTCGCTTAACCGACTGAGCCACCCAGGCGACTCTGGGCTCCATTTAATGAACCATGAGATCATGACCTGAGCTGAAATCAAGAGTTGGACACTTAACCAACTGAGCCACCCACGCTCTCTTGTTCCATGTTTTTTAATGGTTTTGTTTACTATTGTTTCTTTTAATCCAAATGGCTCTTTATTCTGGACTGTGACAGCACAATAACTGTGTGCCCTTCTAAATGGAAGATATCAGAGAAAGTACTGGAAAGTACTCCAGCACATCCAAAGAGCCATTTGTCCAACAGCTTCTACTTCATTTATATCATTTGAGACCAGTGAGATTAATGCCTATCCTCCTTAAAGTCTTTAGAGACAACCATGTGTAACTGACAAGTATTTAAATAAATCATAATAGATTATTCCTCAAAACTAGCAAGTACTCAGAAGGACACAATACATAAGAATGGGCTTCTACTTGTGTTGGGTATATCATTTTAAATTATATGAAACCAACTGAAATGATATTATATCAATATGCACTATCCGATCAGACCATTACCTAACAATAAATTTCAACAATGATAAATTTCCTAAATATCACTTTAGTTTATTTTTAAAAGTTTATTTATTTATTTTTGGGAGAAGAAGAGAGCACGAGCTGTGGAGGGACAGAGAGAGAGGGAAGGAGAACCTCAAACAGGCTCCACGCTGTCGGTACAGAGCCATACATGGGCTTGAACTCACAAACTGTGAAATCATGACCTAAGCCAAGATCAAGAGTTGGACGCTTAACTGACTGAGCCACCCAGGCACCCCAATATCTCTTGTTTTAATTAACTTTTTGAAATGTGAAAGTAATACACATCTGCATACTCATTGTAGAAATAAGAATAGACTTGTGTCTAGAGTAATAATGGTACTCCCTATTATCTCCCTTCTGGTATTTCTGCAAGCAGCTTAAGATATATCAATACCAAACTTTTTATTTATGTATAAGCCATGGTATTTAAAATTCCACATGACTGTATATATGTGTGAATGTCTATACATATGTACTTTTTGTATACTACCAGTTGTGCAAAACTACTCTTTGCTTTTTCTAGTAGCAAGATGGTGCCTTGAAATTACTCCATTTCACAATATTTGCATACAACTACCATGCTCTTTTCACCTGCTACATTGTTTCACTATTTTTCTATTTAAGATAGATTTGTGTTATATAGGATCTAGTTTTTTTTTTGTCTTTTTAGGGTTTTGATTGTCACATAATCAAAGCAAAACTTATTTATGGTTATCATTGATCTATTTCTCTCAACCCCATTCCCACTCAATATTTATAGGATGTTTACTATTTAATATGCTTTCTTTATTGTTAATATTCTCTTTCCCTTATTTTACTTTTGCTCTTGCAAATAATTTTAAAATGTCTATGCCTTCTCTATTTCTAATATGTGGTAATTTTATATTTTTTAATCAAAATACTTAATTAAGTACGAATCATGCCTGCCAAGAAAAGATCTTTTTTCTTTTTTTTTAATGTTTTTTTTTTTAATTTATTTCTGAGATAGAGACAGTGTGAGCAGGGGAGGGTCAGAGTGAGAGGGAGAAACAGAT
Source organism: Hyaena hyaena (assembly GCF_003009895.1). Taxonomy (NCBI): domain Eukaryota; kingdom Metazoa; phylum Chordata; class Mammalia; order Carnivora; family Hyaenidae; genus Hyaena; species Hyaena hyaena. The sequence goes on along the minus strand of NW_024081471.1, from coordinate 673,995 downwards.
TCTGAAACAGGCTCCAGTCTCTGAGCTAGCTGTCAGCACAGAGCCCGATGCAGGCTTGAAC